>NW_028278531.1:300000-600000 GCF_059751315.1 Micrasema longulum | reverse complement strand
GTGTGCAATGATCTACATTAGGCATTCTTAATGGTAATATTAAGATTTTGAATTTTTGTTCATTTTGTTGCAGGTAATTTATTTAATTACAATATCTGCAAAAGAATATTGCATCGACAATTCATATTCTAGATCGGGGTCTGCAAACTTTTTAGCCCACGGGCCACACGAACTCCACTAAATTACGAGGACCGTGACTCTAGCTCATCGTACCAACATACGGTGGCCAGCAGGAAAGGACACCGCACTTAAGAAAGAGACTGCCGGCCATAATGGGCTAACTTTGACTTCCATGTTAAGAATATCAACTACGCGTAATAGAAGTCCGGTTTTCTAATAGATATGCTGTAGACATGTGTTTTGAAGTGTACATAGTTCTCTTTTTTATGAATTTTTTTTAGGAAAGGAAAGTTTTTAAGATAAATCTCATAATTATAACTCATTACAGTTAAAATGTCCAATTACAAAATGTATGTCAGTAATTGAGGAGTAAATATTCAAAAGTGATTTGTCACATAAATACAGAGTTTGAAAAATAAAGAAAAACTTGTTTTTAACAGCACTATTTGTATCTCATAGATTTAATATAAACCTTTTTTTTTTATCCATTCACTTTTTTTAATTTTTGTTCCTCAATTGTGATCTGGCCGTAGTTTGGAGAACCCTGTTCTAGATAATAATACACACAAAATGTTCTTAGATCCAATTATCGCGGACGTACAATCGGCCGGAGTGGCGTGACGGCATAAAGCGTCTGTTGATGAAGGCAGTATATACAATAATAGTACGTATGATCATATTACACGTGTCTCCGCAAAATTGTCACTGGTGACTAACAGTATATGTACAAATACGAACACCTTAACATAAAGCTTACACAGACAACAGTCAGGGCTAATTATTGTGTGAAAGGTGAAAGACAGTTTGACATGGATAGCATGGGACTTATGGAAGCAAATTAAAACCAATGTTTATAAATAAAAGCAGCATGTTTAGAGATTGAAACTGTGATGTTTAGTGAGTGAAATGTTGTTGTTAAGAGATAACTTTGGTGTTTAGAGATTAAAACTATGATGTTTAGAAAGTAAAACTGTGATATTTAGAAATTGAAACAGTCATTTTTAGTAATTGAATTTAAAGGTAACTGTGGTGTTTAGAATTTTTGATTGCGATGATTAGAAATAAAAACTGCGATGTTTTGATTCTGAAATGGTGATGTTAAAATATTGAAACTCTGATGTTTAGATGTTAAAGCCAGTTTAGAAATTGAGAGGACAGGAGTATTTCGAGGTGGAAACTGTGATTGTTTAGAAATTTTAACTTTAATGTTTAGTGAGTGAAATTTTGGTGTTTAGAGATAACTTTGATTTTTAGAAATTACTTTGATTTTTAGAAATTAAAACTATGATGTTAACAAAATAAAACTGTAATATTTAGAAATTGAAACTGTAATGTTTAGTAATTGGAATGTTGCTTAGAGATAACTGTGATGGTTAGGATTTTAAATTGTGGTGTTTAGAAATTAAAACTGCGATGTTTTGATTCTGAAATGGTGATGTTTAGTTATTGAAACTGTGGTGTTTAAAGATTAAAAAAATAGTAAGCATATCAGAGTTCAATCACAATGCAGTATCATTACGCTTCTTTAACCACTTGACAGTTTTTTCTATACCAACGAGCCCGAGTCTTATTCGGGCAGTTTCCTCGGAATACATTTTATTTTCATGCAAAATTGGGAGTCTTTTTTGCCAGAATCCAACTGTCGAGTGGTCAAAATATCGGTGTTAATTTGCATCCAATGACCCGAGGCGCCTCCACCAGGCGGCGTGATGTGACGGTGGTACGTGGAGAGTGGTACTTACGTGGGCAGGGGCGGCGGTAGCCGAGGTCCTCGCAGCAGAGCCCGCTCGGGAGGGGAACATAACACACGGACAGATGTGTAAGGAGAAACACAAATGTGGAACACAACCCGTTACCAAATTTTCGACCAATGGAGATGTGAAATTAAAGCAAAGCGGATTTTACTGTAAGTGCACTCCATTATTCTATATTTATTATAGAAATAAAAGAAGAGCAGTACTTAAACCCACAAATTTGAAATAACCAGTGACCAGTTTCATAGCTTTCGCGATATATTCTAAAACTACGAAACCGGTCACTGTTTATTCCACATTTGTGGATATAAGTATCACTCGTCTATAATAAATTACAAAGAACTTCCACCAAAAACATTCTCTAACAAACTTGAATTATTCTATAATTTTATCTAATGTGACACATTTAAAGCTCAAAAATGTTAAACTAGTTCATCAAATTCTTGTCTGCTCTGTCAACGATGCCAAGGGCACTGCATTGTTAATGCAAATGCAGCGTGTTTCAATTATCTGTTACACGAAGGTAAGGTAATCTGTCTTACGCTTCAGTGTAAAACAAAATATTTCATGGTATCTTTTGCAGGAATAGAACCCGGGACCCCAAGCGTGATAAGCGAACGCGCCATCAATGTGTTACGGGGCAGTATTTTCCCAATTGGATTTCCTTTTCCAAGATTTTTACGTAAGAGCAGTCTAGCATTCTAGTTATATTTCATGTGCACTTTGTGTTTATTACAATTTTGTAATTGTGGGGTACATATAATTGAATTTGTAAATATAATTAACAAAAACAATTTGTAAAAAAACGCTATGCTATTAGCCATATAATTTTAGCTAGTATAAAAAGATCCCTTATTAGAAAAGTCCATTGAAAATTCAGCAAGTCCCTGTTTACCATAGATTACATGGCGCAAATCAAGTGTAAAAAAATAACCATCTATTTCAGTTGGTTTGTAAACAATTTGATACTAGCTCTTTTATTTATTTCTTTTCTCATATTATTTTATTTTTATGTTATTTAAAATTATTTATGCATCAAAAAATATATTATTGTTCTGTAAACAGCTACTCTCAAGTTCCCAGAATACTGGTCTCAGCCATGACATATTGAAATTGACATTGTGAAAATTTTGTTTTCTTTGTAAGAACTTTTCAACTTGTTTTTGCGGTAAGATATAATGTTTAATGGAGTCAAGTTTTTTTGTTTATACAGAATAAAAGGTGCACTTACATTTACAATATTGCGTATCCCCGATAATTGTGCGTAAAAGCAAAGTCGGGAGGGTATACAGTGGCGTAAAATTTCCGTGCTTCTTTTTAGATTTTATTTATAACAAATGGTGCATGTGTCGTAAAGCAAATTCTTAATATAATATCTTAATACGCAAATCATTATATTCATATTATGTACGTAAATTAAACCCATATACTTTAACATGCACATATTGAGTTATCACAACAGTGAACGCAAATAATGATTCTGCTGTTGATTCGGCGGATTCACTTTGAGATTAGAGATAAACATTTTTTTTATATGAAATAACAAAGCCGATAATCGACTTTAGGTGGTTTTTAAGCGATTAAAAATAAATATACATAATAATTAAACTATAAAAGAAAAAACTTTTTATTTTTGGTAATCATTAAAGCCAATGATCATACTAAAATAAAAAATATCAAAACTGAGGGTATATTAGTGGATCCTTATACAAGAAACTTTATCATTCAAATCACCTTCAAAATATTTTGCAAAAAGAAAATCTTGCATCAAAGAAAACGGGAGAGCTTTAAACATATCTCGCCATTCCCCTATCCATATCCAGTGGTCCATAGGGCACTGCATTTGTAGATCAAATACAGCGTATTTCGATCATCCGTTACATGAAGGTAAGGTGATCATCCTTACACTACAGGCGCCAGTCCAATGAAATATTGCAGTTTAAACAATGTCCCCCTTGCCAGGAATCAAACCCAGGACCTCAAGTATGGTAAGCGAACCACTTCACAACGGGGCGGACTTATCTTCGCTCGATTTCCTTATTCAGGATTTTTATCTGAGAGCAGCCATCGAGTCAAAAACAGTCGTCCATATTTCCGGTTCTTTTTCAAAAAGCAATGCATTAAAATTACAACAGGGACGGAGAACATTTTAGAGAAGGGAATACAGAAGTCTAGGCATTTACCAGGCTTATTACCAGGCGCCCTTGAGGTATTTTATTACGAAAATGGCGCTATATAAGTTATCCATAATTATTATTATTATTATGACTTGTCATTGGCTGGTTTGAGTGGCCACTTTACACAATGTGTAACGTTCACCATTTTGCCTTTGTTTGAACATTCATATTTCTTCAATCTTTTAAAAATAAAAAAAACAATGCATGAAACTTAACATTACAATAACAATAATAATAAAAAATGAGGAAAAAGTAAATACGCTCAGTATTTAATGATTTGAAAATACTAAAATAAATACAGCAATAATTGTCTTACTGGGAGAAAAGTAAAAACAGTGTATGACTTGGCTCTTCTTAAAAACAACAAAAAAACATGAAAAAATATGATTTAAAAAGTCGATTTCTAGATATAATATACGTACATACATAGTTAGCATGTCCGTCAACGATTGGCTAAATATTCCCAAAATAAAAAGCACGCTTGCGTATTTCACATCTCCATTTCGGCAATCGTAAATATATTAATAATTATTGATTATTTAAGGTAAAACCACATGTGGAATATACTAAATTATAACTAAATATATATTTGTTTACCCTAATATAATATGTAAATAGCGATCTATCCATGTATTTATTTACCAATACATAACAAATAACATGAGGATACTGGATTGTATTGCAGTATTCTGACAATATAGACATTGCAAAATTGGTCAAATTGATTCTGAAAATGATACAGATACGGAAGATTGTAGCTCAGATTATATTATCTATAATATATAATACATAAATAAAAATACTGTGTTCTATTCTATCTGTCTTTGCAATTAGCAGAAAAATCAAACCCACTCAGCCGCATTTATTATATATATTTGAAACAGTGAAAAAGTTTACTGTTATCCGAAATTGAATTTTCAATCTAAAAGTTATTGTGGTCGTACGGCCGTACGGCTCAAATAATGTATACATCTCCTTTGAGTATGGACGTATTTTGTAAGGCGTCGCTTATCAAAAATCTTCCATTTAATTTTTTCATAAGAGCATGAAAATGCCATCTATGGATGATTAGCGTAAATATTTTGAACAAAAATGTAGATTTCTTTAATTTTCAACAAAACTAAAGCAACTTCTTTTTCTCTCAAAAACTCACTCTTAGAGGTTATAAATTTTTTTACATCAATAAACTTCCTAAATTAATTAAATGTAAAAAAGCTCATCAAAGTTATTATTAAGGGGGTCATATATCATCAGAATATGTGCAATACATTTATTAATTTCAAATATTTTAAAAACATAAGTTATAAAAATACTTACAGTAGTAAAATTAGTCTATATTTGGTTCAAAAATCACTAACTTAAGTACCCATAATGAAAATATCTGATTCCACAAAGGAAAAAAGCTAGTCAATAGAAGAAATGAATCATGTTATATCAAAATTGGTTGAATAAAAAAAAAACGATACTTATTATTTGACCAATTTTGATAACAAATGACACAATATTTTAAATGTTAATTGATTTCTTTAAAGAAATACTTGCGTTTTGATTTACCCAAATATTTCAATTTTGCGATCATTTTCTTTTAGTTGTAAATAACAGTGTTAGAAAATGGGAAACAAGTTATGGCAGGGCGGGGTTTGAACCTTCCTAGCCACAGGACTACGGCCCGTCAAATTAAAATGAAATACACATTCTTATGATTTTAATAAATATTTTCATGTTGAAGCCATTTTCAGCTAGTCATAATAACTGTGCTGGAAAATAGGAACCAAGTATGGTACGGTTCTGATCGGTCTGTGCGGTGAGTCAGTGATACTACCACAGAACCAAAACCAGATCCGATTCGAAGTAAAATTGTTTCATTAATATGAATTATTTTGGCTTTCTTTTTGAGAACACAGATATATAATTATTCACAAGTCACAATTAAATTAGTGATAAGTTTTAACATGTAATTCGATACGTTATTATTTTTGTTTATAATTTCATTACAATATTTCAAATGGCCTTTTCAAAACAAAAAACATTAAGCACATTAATGTTCACAAAAAAAAATTAAACACATAGTATACATCAATAACACTACGATATTTCTAAAAACAGTCTCTGGTCATTATACAAATAAGTGGTTGGCGCGTTCGCCTACGATTTTTGAGGCCCTGGGTTCATTTCCTGGCAGGGTGGACGTGAAACATTGATTTTAAAAGTTATTTAAACTGCAATATTTCATTGTTCCTAGACAGGCACCAGAAGCCTTAGACTGATCACACGTAACAGATGATCAAAATAAACAGCACTTGATTTACAAATGCAGTGCCCTATACACCACAGGGTGTGGAAAGGTAAATAATGAAGATGAATGTAAAAGAATTAGTTATATTGTTCATGGTTGATAGAAATGCGAACTTTTTGATTTTGACACTTGTTTGATTTTTTTTTAATATCTAAATAATTTAATTTCAAAATTGAAATATATACTATTCAAATTTTTAGTACGCCATAGACGTAATGCGTTCATAATTATGGGTTACTTTGCTCATAAAAAGCTAATTTATGGAACTAAAATTGAAGTTTGAGAGGTTAGAACATTCCTAAGTAGAATTTCCAGGTGACTGCTCTTAGGAAAGTCGTACTATATAATGATTATAATAAAAATGATAATCCTTTTCAATAAAGGCACAAAAATGTTTTTTATTTTGCAACGGCCGAAGGTAAAGCGGGTGAGAATCAAGGGGGGGGCACAAACCTCTTCTCCCTGGGGCTTGTCGTGGCGGGGAGGGGGCGTGGCGGGCCGCCCAGCCTGACTGAGGAGGTCCGGCAGTACGGAGCTGGTGCGGGAACCCTCGGCTCCAGACCGCGCGCCCTGGGGAAACATGAAGTCATGAGGTCAAAGGTAACGATACAGTATAATATATATATGTATTTCTAATTCACAACATGTCCTTTAAAGCCTTTCAAATTTCGGCCAATGAAGATTCAACATAAGAACTTTAAACTATTTGTGTTGATTAACAAACTACAACAGGGATGAATAACATTTTAGAGAAGGGGATTTGGAAGTCTAGGCTTTTACAGGGCTTATGACCTGTCATTGGCTGGTTTAAGTGCCCAATTTACGCACTGTGTAACATTCACCATTCAACTCTTCCATCTGCTGACTTTTGTGAAGAGCTAAAACCTTTATCATGTGGGTGAGATTCATCCGACTGAACCGATTCACCTACTAGGCAGCTCTTTATACTTCTTCTTTTACCAGTTAGTTGGTTCCACAACGTTTTGAGAATGTCCAAATGTTTGCAGACAGGCTGGATTTCTTCCCTGGGGAGTTATTTCGATCTAAATTTGTTGTAACAGAGGGAAAAAAAAATTGAGAGGGGAATATAGAAGTCTAGGCATTTACAGGGCTTATGACCTGTCATTGGATGGTTTGAGTGGCTACTTTACACACTGTGCAACATTCTGTTAAATTAACTGTAACATTAACCATTTCAGGTCATAAGCTCTGTGAATGCCTAGACATCCAATTTGCCAATCTTAATGACTACCTAGGGGGTAAAATCCAGTATTTTGTCTACAAACATTTGGACAAACTCAAAATATTGTAATTAAACCAACTGGTCCAAGAAGAAGTTCAAAAATTAGAAAATTGTTTATGGGCGTTGCCTTGTGTGTGAAATAATTCGATCAGATGAATCTCTTCGCAACAATAAAGGTTTCAGCTCTTTACCTTCGCTAAAATCAACAGATGGAAAAGTTGAAGAAATACGGATATTTAAACATGGGCAAAATGGTGAATGTTACACAAGTGGCCACTTAAACGACAGGCGCCGTGGCGCAGTTGGTTAGACGGCCAATTGTGAAACTGGCGTCGCGGGTTGAATTCCCGCCAGTTGCAAGAAAAAAAATCCAAGAAAGATTTTTTACTCAATTGGTTTGGGTGTTGTGGTGTATTTTTCATTACCTCCTTCCATATCCCCTCTATCCCACCTGCTGACAAGCCTCAAAATAGAGGCTTAGCGGGTTATTCCTTTAAAAAAATTAAAAAACAGAGAATGACAGGTCATAAGCCCTGTAAATGCCTAGACTTCTATATTCCTTCTCTGAAATGTCCTTTATCACTGATCATTAATTTATTTATTTATAAACGCCCACAGGGCTCTTACAATATTAAGTTAAGACTTACATAAAGTATTGTAGCAATTGACGTAAAATAGAATCATAATTCCATAAAAAGAAAAAAAAACTAAATAAGTAAAGATGAATAAAAAGAGGAGAATTGAGGGGATGGCTATTCAATGGTGAGGATAGCTAATTTAATAGCAGCTGTTGTAATTAATGACTCCCGAGGGGGTGAAATCTAGTCTTTTTTGGACAAACTCAAAATATTATTGTTTTGATATTGCATTTAAATTACTTGCCAAGAAAACAAAGTCATTTTAATTATATGAGGGTCGTCCTGCCTATTACGAAATGGATGACAAAAAGAGTTTGTACGATATTTTTTACGTAGCCCTACTGGAATTGCATTTCTACGCATTTCTTCCAGCGATGCTCCAAAATTTCTATCGCTTCCTGATTGAACATTTGACGACCCCCGCCAATCACTCATCTACAAACCACCAATCATGCTCCAGCGCACAACGCCCGTCAAACGGCAAAAAGAATGCATCTCGAAAAAGCTAAAACGAAAATAATAAAGGTTGTGCGTCATCCATCTTTAAGCGTCTCATAATTTCACAGAAATTATTATTGAGAATAATATTTCGGTGCCCTCCAACATACCCATCAGAACAGTCGTCCCAATACATGATGGTGCTGAATATGGGACAACTGTACCTAAAAGAAGCACTTACACACTTCTGGTCAAACAACAATGAGAGGTCTCGGCAGAATGTTCGTACCGAGGTTTTCCCAGAGCACGAGTTATGTCACACCCAAAACCTGTACGACTTTTTTGGAAGAGCGTATTAAGCTCTCAAGAACAAAAACTATTTCCAAGAAAGTAGTTAAGGACTGGATTTTCCTTATTGGGAGGGATTTGAGTGGGACACTCCTTGATGATTTTCCGAATGTTTGAGTTTACTGTTTGCCATATTGATGTGCCATATATTTGTGTTTTTTTTTATTGTTATTGTAGTGTGTTAATATAATATTTGTGATGATACTCGTATACTCATATGTCTGAGTCAACTAATTGCTCATCCCAACTCAACACGGGACTTTTAGTCCCATGGAGTTGGGACTTATGTCTTACATAATGTTTGTGTAATAAACTGTTTTTAAGTGAATTTATAAATAAATAAAAATCGCTATTAAAATGTTCTGTAGAATTTTAAACAGAACTTTTGTATAGTTACACCATGTTGCCAATTAGCTAGGAAGCCATTTAAAAAATAATCTTAAATGCCATATGATAGATCTCGGCGAGTAAAATATTTTCAGCCGTATCAAGGTAAAATGATGAATCTATAAATCATTTTGCAATCAGGCGGGTGACAGGGTGTAAGTGTCAGTGGCCGCTATTTACGAAGATGGATTTGAATGAAGTTTAGTGCTATGGGATATTGGATAAAAAAATGTTTTCTTACATGTGGTAAAAATTAGAACATTCAATTATTTCAACTCGTTTGGCGGCCTCCGTGGTGTAGTGGTCAAGACGCTTGACTCACACATGAAAGGTTCCGGGTTCGATTCCCGGTGAGAACACAAAAATTAAAATGTGATTTTTCTCAAGCCTGAGTGTTCTGTGATGTAATTCACCACTGTAATTGGGCCTCCTGGCCTGATGTGGTACAAAAAAAAATAGTGCAAGTGCAAGTACTAATATTTTTGCTCTCGCTTTAAATTCAGTTAGTAAAGCTTAAAGGTGCATATTTACGATTGTTTTTAAACATACGTATTTATAAGGAATCGATCTTTGCCTGGTGAGATATTTTACAACTAGTTTACTTGTAATCTCGAAGGATTTGAAATTTTATGCGAAAAAAATCTGTGTTGAGTCTACCTACATTAGAATAAATCATATTGTCCCGGCTGAGGTCTACTTGACAGCGCCGCATTGAGTAGGTACTTGCTAGCTAAGTCCGCTACAAACTCAGGCGAACACAGCAGTGCCATTTTTCAATTAAAAAAAAAACGAAAAAGTATTTTATACTTTAAAAAAAAAAAAAAAAAACTAAAAGTAAATATGGAAGCTCAATCTTTCGTTGAATATGCTAAGCGTGCTATAAATGCATTGACTACACTGCTAATGGATCCTAATAATAAATTTACAAAAGAACAACTCGGGAAAGTAGTCCCAAAAACCAACGAAATTTTGTGCACAATAGGACAAATGGCAGTAAAGATGAGCGCATTAGAGACTGAGGTTGCTACGATTAAGAAGTATTCCTCTTCAACTAATATCGACGTCTTTAATATCTGTGATCTAGTATCCGAAGTCCAAGATAGAAGTTACAGGGAGAAAAATATTGTTTTATGTAACTTACCTGAGAGTCAATCTACGACCCGAGCCACAGCTATTAAGGAAGATGATTCTGCTGTCAAGAAAATACTGTCTGAGCTTGATTCCTCTGTTCAAAGTCAAGAAATAAAAATATACCGACTTGGAAGAAATACTGGAGAGAGGCCTCGAGCAATTAAAGTTGAATTTTTGGAGGTCAAATGGTCACGACTACTACTGAGTAGGAAGCACCTTTTAAAAAATAATATTCGCATGTACCAGGATCAGTCTTCATTACAAAGGAAACAGCTTATCGAACTTCGTAATGAACTTGATAGTAGGAAAGCAAGCGGCGAGACTGATATCACAATAAAGTACATAAATAACAATCCTAAAATAGTAAAAATGTTTACAAAAAACGACAATCCATCAAACTCTACTATCAAAATGTAAGGGGGGTGAGAACAAAACTACAGACACTTAAAACTGCATTACCAACTACGGATTTCGACATTTACTCATTTACAGAAACATGGTTGAACAACAACATCGACAATACCGAACTTGGTTTTAGCAACCACCTAATATATAGAAATGATCGGGATAAACTTGCTTCTAACAGATCTCGTGGAGGAGGAGTTTTGATTGCAGTATCGACTAAGTTCTCATCACGAATGCTCAAATGTAAAAAACAAAATTTTGAACAAATTTTTGTAATGATTTCATCAAAACGAGAAAAAATAATAATAGGCTGTGTGTATATTCCCCCTTCGTCTGATACGCAAACCTACAAAGATCATTATTTGGAAGTGGAATGTCTACGAAGGCGGTATCCTGAGGCCGCTATAGTTTTGACGGGTGACTACAACTTACCCAATATACAGTGGGATCCAGATGGTATCAACACTAAATCTAGTGATGGCATAGACCATGGGTCAAGTGAGATAATTGAAATGTCAATGTTTTTAAATCTCCGTCAAGCAAATTATGTTTATAATTGTCTTACTCGTCTCTTGGATCTTGTTTTTTCTAATTCAGATAACATTTCAGTGCAACTTGCAAATGAAAATATTTTACCAATTGATAGATACCATCCACCTTTATGCATTAATTTTGGAACCCTTATTTTAGCAAAGTACAAAACCTCTGATGTTAGATTAAATTTTTTTAAAGCAGATTTTCCTGCCATTAACTCATTTATCCTTAGCAGTGATTGGAACTTTTTAAATCAAAATTTAAATGTAGACGATATAATTGCACAATTTTATCATATCCTTGATACTGCCATTGAGTCATCTGTGCCTAAAACTACATTCATAGCAAGTCATTTTCCTAAATGGTTTAGTAAAAAACTTATTGAAGTTATACTACATAAAAAGATTGCTCATAGTAATTTTAAAAGGTCTCGAGACATTAAAGATTATGAAGAATTTTCGAAATTGAGAATTTTGTCTAAGCAGCTTTCTAAAACCTGTTATCAAGACTGTGTAAGTAAATTTGAAGTCGAGGCTGCATCTAAGCCGCAACATATTTTTAAATTTTCCAAGATTCTTAACAGTAGGGAATCTGGAATTCCGTCCACAGTGTATTACAAACGCAAAATGGCAGACACACCACAGGAAGTTGCCAATTTATTTGCTGATTACTTTAGCAGTGTTTATAGTTCTACTTCTAATTCTAGGTTACACAGTATTGATAATACAGATTTAATTGATTTTAACGACTGTGTATTTACTGATTCTGATGTAAAAAAGGGGATTTGTGCCTTAGATCCAAAAAAAAGCGCTGGGCCAGACAATATCCCTACACTTCTTCTTATACAATGTTGTCCCTCTTTAACTGGTCCACTTACAAAAATTTTTAACTTGTCCTTGAAAACTGGAAACTTTCCCAAGAAATGGAAGATCTCATACTTAACCCCCATTTATAAAAAAGGAGATAAAACTGACGTCTCCAATTACCGACCCATTTGTATTCAGTCAGCCATTCCAAAGTTACTGGAATCTGTTTTGCTAACTAAGTTCACCAATGAAATTAGTAAAGTTATCACTCCGTTACAACATGGTTTCATAACTGGTAGATCAACTCTTACAAACCTTATGTTGCATCAGAATCGGTTGATCACATCAATGGAGAGACGTCATCAGACTGATACAATTTATACTGACTTTAGTAAAGCGTTCGACAAGGTTTCTCATACAATTTTAATACACAAACTTAGTTCACTGGGAATTACTGGTAATATCTTGGAATGGTTTAAAAGCTACCTGTCATCAAGGAAAATCTTAGTAAAAGTATTCGGTTATAACTCGTATCAGTTTGAGGCATCTAGTGGGGTACCCCAAGGCTCCCACCTGGGACCAGTACTGTTTTCTTTGTTTGTTAATGACATTGTGTCGATATTTGAGAAAGTAGACATTCTTCTCTTTGCCGACGATCTTAAAATTTCAAAAACTGTTACCTCTGATACCGATTGTGGAGTTCTTCAGTCTAATTTGGTAAGGCTGTACAACTGGTGCCAGAAAAATGAACTTTATTTAAATGTCGACAAGTGTTGTGTAATATCATTTACAAGAAGTAAAAAACCCATAATATTCGATTACAACATTAATAATATCAATCTGGGAAGAGTTACACAAATAAAGGATTTGGGGATAGTTTTTGACGAAAAATTGACATTTATTCCTCACATTGATACCATCACTAATAAGGCAATGAAATGTCTCGGATATTTGCAGCGAACTGTAAAGGATTTTAATTCCATCACTACCCTCAAAGTGCTATTTACTGCCTTGGTTAGAAGTAATTTAGAATTCAATTCAACAATTTGGTCACCTTATTACAATGTTCATATTTTAAAGTTAGAAAGAGTACAACGTAAATTCCTTAGATTCATCAATTACAAACTTAATATACCCGCTGAAAATATTGATTATGATAATTTATTATGTACACTAAATATGTCAACTCTATGTAAAAGAAGAATTATAAATGACTTATTAAATTTATATAAAATAGCGAATGGCGTATTGGACGTCCCGGAATTAACTAGTGTTATCAGCTTGAAAGTACCTCTTCGAAATACTCGGCAGCTAACGTTATTTTTTGAATCTCCTGGCAGTCACAATTATTATTACAATTCACCAATACCTAGACTACACCGGTTAGGTAACGAGTATGGTGAAGTTGATATATTTTGTCTGTCTTTATATAAATATAGGTTAAGTATTCAAAAGGTTATAAATTAATTTATGTAAAATTTCTTAATATTTTTCTTTATTTACTATTTCTTTTTCTCATGTATCTCTTTAATAATGTATAAACTTATATGTATGTATATGTATGCGTGTATGTTTTCATATGTAAATTTTAAAAATATTTTTCTATGTACCATATACCTATGTTGGTACATTTCCTGATTTTTACCTATTATTGTATCTTTTAGCTTTTCTTATGTTATCTTTTATTTTTACCAAACTTACATACTTATGTTTCACTGCTGCACTTAAATGTAATTTCTAAAATATGTAAAAGCCCATTGGGCGTGTAAATCAATAAATAAATAAATAAATAATTAAAATGGCCCCCAAAATCGAAATATTTGGGTAAATCATGAGAACGCAAATGTTTCTTTTATTGAATTAAACATGTCTAAATAATTTTATGTGGGTACTTAACCTTAAAAACACGAAAATAAAAATTTGAATTTGCATAAAATGCGTGCAATGATTTTTTCCCTAAATATTGGGAAATTTTGTTTATATGGTATCACTTTTTATAGTATGGGACCACAGAATTTCAACTGTTATTTACATCGTGGCAAAACTGTTTCACAATTTTATGATAACTGTTTAAACAATTTTCTTTCCAAATGATGTTTATAACTTCAAATAATATTTCTATTGCCAAATTTTTTAATTTTCTGCATCTTAATTTATTGATGTAAAGACTTTATTCTTCCTAAACATGCCTCAACCGCATGTCACAATTTAGTAAAATGTCAAAAATAGAATCACTTAACCAAAATGGTCAATTACACTGAACCTACTTTGAATTTAGTTTGAGACAACAATTTACACATTTTTTATTTACGGCGCGCGGCTCGGTGTCTTGACAATGACAAATCTGATGAATTTCGAAAAAATTTCAGCGTAAAACTGGGGTTATGGAAAACATAAAAAACGTGGGGGAATATTTGAATGAGAATGTACGGAAAAAAGGGGACCCAAACATTTCGGCGTAAAAAGCGGGAGAATGTAAAATCGAGGATAAAAATGAGGTTTTACTGTATTTTCAAATTAATAAATTTATAAAATTAAATTACTTTTGTATTTATCCACTATAATTTATTTAAGAGAACTAGATTTCTGGAGGCATTAACCATCCTATCAGCATCGAAACCGTAAGATTTTTCTGAGATTTAATTGAGAAATGTCATTTTTGTGATCGACACTATTTTCAGAAGGTGATTATTACAGTTGTTTCCATGAAAGCGGTCCGGCTGATTTTAGCAGAACATAGAATGACCTTAATATCTAATACTTTCTGCATAACTACATTCAAATGTTGTACCGGGAAGCTACAGAAATGCATACAAGTCCAGAGCGACTACGTTGAAAAATAAGATACAAAAGCTTTTCTTCATCCATTTTAATTTACGGCAGGGGTGGAGCGAATAACGGTTGATTCAACCATTATTCATTAAAACATTTATTTATTTATAAAAGCATTTCCTAAAACAAACTGACAAATACAAAATACGTGCACACTGGTAGCTCACCACAAATACATATGTTGCTATTACTCACCAAAATGCAATAATGAGAGGGGTTCAGAAAACACAAAATCAAATCTAAATTATTGTTTTCAAAATCCCTCTTAAACCAATATGCTAAGCTCTAGAAAAGTCAGTGCACAGAATTGCGATGAATGGTTACAAAATGTTGTTGGTTTAAAACGAGAGAAAAAACGTGGAAAACAAATGTTAGTGGGTTAACACACACATTGAAAAACATGAACACATATCACTTCATTCACAAAGCACAAGAAAACTCGAGAGAAGTGCAAATTACAGACACAAGGCATGATAGAAAGTTCACAAGCTCTGGATGGCTAAAATCCTCGAATTATTCTTCCGGATTTCATGTTTCTAACTTCCGTATTGTGCCAGCAGTACGGAAACAGCAAGCAAGATTTCCCACCATTTTCCCAAGGTGTCGCCATGCTGAAGTCATGCTTTATTTTCAATCTCCATGCAACGGTATTTTTTCGCAGTGGCAACATTTTGGAATAATTCAATTCCATAGATCTTTTCGTAGCCGTGATCCAAATTTGAAATCCTTCATTGGTTTTGGGGCAGGTTGACGAATTTTCATTTTCCATTAAAAATGTGTACAGACAACGCTGACAGAAGTTTGAAGGAGAAGAGATAAAGGAATTGTTAGGGAGGGTGAAAATTATATATGATAAAAATAATGAAACTAAGCTGGGGGAGAATAAGATGAATTGTAACCACTACCATTTTTAATTAGCTTTTTAAAATGTTAACAAAAAGCTTTGAAAGAAAATTACGGTGGCAGAAAATAAGAGTTAAAAGATAATGAAATTCTACAGCAAAACTCCTTGGCTAAAAGTTGTGTTTAATACAAAAAATTAAATAGAAAGAATAACATAACCCAAAAAAGCATAAAGTTTAGTACAAGCATACTGACACATTGTTAAAAAAAAAGCAACAAAGAAATAAAAATGATACAGAAAGAGGGAAAAAATTAAATCAAAGAAAGCAAAAGAGTGAAGTATAATCTGTATGTAAAAAGTTTTTTTTTCTTGGGTGTATGAGAAAGCGTAATGTGTTAATTGAAGCAAATTAAAAAGCAAAAAAAAGAATGAATGAGTGAGGTTAGGTTGGTGTCCGGTGTTGCGTGTTATTGTATTTCGGGTTAGGTGTGAACACAGGGGGGGCGTTACAGTCAAACCAGTCTCGCGGTAATGTTACCTGCATCAGCGCCGAGTTGCGATACACGATGTCCGACTCCGTCTTCTCCCGCCGAGGACGCCTCAGATATTCGGTAATGAAGTCCGTCGGATTACGCAGACCGATGGCCTCGCCCCCAAATGCGATACTGCTTGCGATACTGGCGGTAGGAGAACTATCACCAGCGTTAGAAGTCTCGCTGTTCTCCAAGACGCCGATATTCTTCAAGGCGTTATCCTCGTCTGCGATTTTTTTCTTCGCTTCGCCCTGTTGCGACAACTTCAGGCTGTCGTTCATTTTGATGAAGTCGGTCAAGACGGGTTCGCCCCTTGCCGGTCGACGGTAGTTGTTGAAAATGCCACTCGATCGGAGGGGATTGACTTGAGCGAGCGCGGCGTCGTTCTTCGAGATGTATATGGCAGAATGGCGAGTGCTCGAGAGCGGGAACAGGTCGGAGTTTTCGCGACGGAAACCTCTGAAGAAAGGATTAGAGCTGCGGGAGTCCGATTCCTGGCGACGATGCAGATTGAAAACGGAAGATAGTTTTTCTTTGGCGTCAGTTTTAGAGGCGGGTTTGCCACGGGACTGAGTAATGTTGTCTTTGTATCTGTTCTTGAGGGCCTCCATGTCCATTTGCGATTGCCTCTGCAGTTGGTTCTTGTTGCTGTCCTTGCGCGGGCCTTGCTCGCTGTTCCGTTTGTTCTTCTCTTCCGTGAACTTGGAGGGGAAAAACTTAGCAAAATCCCAATCTTTCAGCAAAACGGCTTCGTCTTCTGCCGCCTTCTGTGTCTGCGCAATGGGGTGTGGTGGTGGTAAAACGTGGGGAATGGTGAAAAAAAAACATAAAAAAACAAATAAAAAATAATAATAAACATACAACATGCAATGTGCGTGAGACATACAGTAAAATAACATCGACACGTTGCATCTTTATTTAAACACATTTATTCTTTCGTAAAATTATATCCAAAACGGTACGGTAAAAACTCTTGAAACAAACTTAATAATAAATCAATATATTCATAAATGAATGTAATTTTATAAAAGTTTAATAATTGTGTTTCTGGAATATATCTAACATATCTGTACACAGAGCGCCCATTTCATTGTCCTGTAAATGACGTGGAGATGCAGTGTTATCTCACTAATAACATACATAGCAATGACAGTTTTGAAAATATATAGTTTCAAACAATACTGATTTTTGCCAATATCAAGAAATTCAATTTGCGTATTATTTGAAAGGATACATTGCCAAAATGATATTTGCAGTCCTAGTTATGTAGATGCCAATCCAATGTGTATAACCACCTTAAATCTTGACTACGTACACACTTCTGCCACCCAAGCGAGAGAACCAATTAACATAAAAATTTGAGATTAAAATATTTTTTTGGAGCATTGGTATAAAAAATTCATGATATTTTTCAACCACCGTCAGTGTCTTCATACACAGTCAATCTTTTTTGTATTGCAGACCTTTTGCTGATTTATTATATTTTCGTAGCCCGCTTTCTAATTTTTTAAAAAGTAGTTCGTCGACTTTAAATGTATTTTTGAAGCTGACGTAGAACCGCTCACTTTTACAGGGTTTACTGTACAGAGGGAAATTTTTAAATAAAAGAAACTTCAGTTTGGAGGAATTAAATTAAAGAAAGTTCCTACAACCATATATGCAAGAAACTGAACAAATAGAACATAAAACTATGTAGCAAAGACAAAGGCAGTGAAATAATTGTATACAATATATTCATAAACACGATAAATATACAAGACTTCGAGCTAAACTATGCCAATCCATCTTCACATCACACTGTTTTAGTGGCGAAGAGATCTATGAAAAGCCATATTTTTCCATTATAGGCATCATCGATTTTTAAAAAAAAGGAATTTAAATAATAATAATGCTTGAAAGATAAACGATAAATAAAAGAGAGGATGGACCGCAACACATGTCTGTCCTGACAAACATTCCTAGCTTCTTCTACATGCATACATCTTGTCATACTCACCCTTCGGTTGTGTCTGCTTTTGACGTGACCAGACATGAGATTTTGATTTATCTGACCATGCCATGTCTTCTTGGTTGTCCACGTCCTTCGTTACCATTCATTCTAGCCATATATATCTGTTTAAACATGCTTTCGTCATCCATTACATGACCAAACAAATATCAGTGACTCTTTCTTAATATTATATTATACCTATCTCAGATTTGCACTCCAGATTAAGTTCTCCAAAACGAAATCCATTTTAGGGACAGGTGTACAAGTTTGGATTTTGTCTAAGGGAAGAAACCGTTGCAGGAGACTGCTGCGAGATATTGCATAGATTTACATACTATTTAGAGTGTTGTCCAGATATTTATTGAAAAATATGTTTATATCATAGTTTTTATTTTTATTATTATTTAATAATGTACATGCTTCCACTTTCCATTATGTTGTCTCCTAACTCAACACAGGGCTCATGGCCTCATAGAGTTAAGGATACATTTTTTTTTTTTGTTTGTAATTTATATGCATTTGTCTGAATAAATAAATAAAATCAATCACAATCCTGCCATACATTGATTTCCCACACATTCAACTAAGCATTCACTCTTCTTTCATCCTTCCTCTGCCAGTTCCATGTTTCACTTCCGTACATGAGTGTCGGGACTTAAACCCCGTTGTGCACGGCCAGGCTAGCTTCGATCGACATATATTTATTAGCAGTTACTACATACTACAGCTACATTCACTCTCCTCTCGAGATCTTTTTCTACTTTTTTCACTGCAATATTTCAAAATTCAATGAGTTTTCGGACCAGCGCCTGTAGCGTAAGACTGCATCTTATCTTCATACAAATCGGTGTTGTGATTGGAATACCAAACGGTGCACCATTTGATGCGAGGAGGGAATGATGATGATTTAAAACATGTACCTAAGGGCAATATTATACAAATGGTTTGTCGTAGTGCGAATATGTACAAAAGGCCAGAGAAGAAAAATGATTTATCAAGCTACGAGTAATGATATGCAGCAAGGTTAACAGTGCGTAATAGGAGAACGCACAAAGTCTACACAATATAAGCGTCTACACATAAAATGATAAGCCTTGCAGGTGAACACATGATGAAGATGTACTATAGAACAAGGTTCCTAAGACGGTCACCCGGTCGTATATTCGTAAATATCCGACGTGTAATCCGTTTGGGATGTTTTGGAATCCACCCCAAGTGGCTTCGTAAATAGCAGACGTGTCAGATGGAGATACTTAACGCACTATCAACTCCAGTAATAACCGAAACAAACAAAATTATTTTATAAGACATTTATGGCGTAGCCGAGATTCTACGATGAAAACGAGAATGTTTCTGTCGTTAAATTAAATTATAATTGGAAACGAAGAACTTGAATCCTAACCGTTAAAGCACTATGTAGCTGCAAAACGTGTTGGTATTTTACAGTACAACGCATTTGAGGCGATTTTTACAAAAATGGCGCTATATAAATTATCCACAATATGTTGAGTGACGTCAGCAGGCGCTACTCAGGGGCGATTTTGTGGCGTTACAAAATTGAACAGTGCTAATTAATATTGAATGGTAGACGTATTTCCGAGTGATACCGAAGCATCCAGAATAGAGATGGGCATTTCGGTTATTTAAAAGGAGGAGCAGTAACAGTTGCCGTTTCATAAATTCTAAATAACAGTTTGCATTTATATTCCTTCGATTCTTCTGTCAGTCGATCTTTGTGAAGTTAAAGAGCTGAAACCTTTATTGATGCAGATGAGATTCTGATTGAATTATTAATTTATGATTATTATCATTATTATGGAAGAATTTAAGGAATATAGGCAGTTCAAACAGGCAGAATGGTGAATGTTACACAGTGCGTAAAGTGGTCACGTAAACCAGCATGAGCCCTGTAAATACTTAGACTTCTATTTTACCTTCTATAAAATGTTATTCATCTCTGTTGATATATACATACATACATATAAAATAAGATTTACTTCAAACGATCAACAACGGTCAAATCGAAAGTGAAATATTACAAAAAATGACAAAGTTACTATATGTATCCATATGAGTGGATCCTACAAGAAAAAAAGGTCCGCGAATGTGTTAGTCTCTTTTCTTTGAATAGTACATTACAAAAGATTATCTACTTCATGTCACAGTATTTCAATTCGCCCAAGTTTTTGTGCCGAGAATCAAGTTAGGAGAGAGCGGAGTTCGAACCTAGGTATAAATAGCATTCATCAGGTGCTCGGTGACAGAAGTGTGACTATGTGTGACTAGCGTCAAGCGGGCTCGTTCTACTCACCCTGTTCATGACGAGAGTGCGGTCGGCCGGGCCGGCGTCGTCGTCGTCGGGCGTCGGCGGCAGGGGGCGGTTGGGGGCGCCGGCCGCGCCGGGCGCTGCGCCCGCGCCTGCGTCCTCCGCGAGCGCTCCCAGCCCTGGTCTGTAACAGAACTCGGGACTATGGAGGGGGGCAAATCATAACGGAGGAAAATAATCCAGTAATTAGTCATTTGGTTTGTGTTTTGATTGTGTTAAGATGAATGATTTTAGTATAGTTCGTTTGGTTAGAAGTTAGTGTGAATTTGTAATTAGAGTTGTGATTATTTTTTAAATTAATTAATTGAGGTTGGATTGTGTTAAGGTTTATTTATTGAGCGGAGTGTATTTGCAGTTAAATGTAAGTTTTAGGGTGTGAATTTGCATTAGAATTAATTTGATTTATTTTTCATTTTAGTGCATAAATTTTTATTAGGATTAATTTGTTTTATTTTTCATTTTAGTGTGTAAATTTGCATAAGGATTAATTTTTTTTATTTTTTTATTTTAGTGCATAAATTTGCATTGGGATCAATTTGTTATATTATTTATTTTAGTGTGTAAATTTGCATTATTTTTCATTTTAGTGTGTAAATTTGCATTAGGATTATTTTTTTTTATTTTTCATTTTAGTGCATAAATTTGCATTAGGATAAATTCGTTTTATTTTTCATTTTAGTGTGTAAATTTGCAATAGGATTTTTTTTATTTTTTTTTATTTTAGTGCATAAATTTGCATTAGGATAAATTTGTTTTATTTTTCATTTCAGTGTTTTAATTTGCATTAAGATTTTTTATTTTATATTAAGAATTTATTTTACATTGTGGATTTTTTGTAGTTTCAATTTATTTTGTGGTGAAATATGATGTGTTTTGAGTGATAATAAAAGAAAATTCACAAGGAGTTAGTAAAAAATTATAAAATTATAGTAATAAAATGCACAAAATAATTGTTACAAGAAAATAAATTAATAGGAAGAGGAATTAGTACAAATTGATTAGTTAATTACAATAAAAGTACATAATTTAAATAAAAGAACATTCAGAATACAGACATAAAATGAAGCCAAATAATTCATTTTAATTAGTTTTGGGTATAAGATTCTAGAACCTATCTGAATATAATTATTTTTAAAAAGGTAATATTTTCAGGAGTTTCAAAGTATGCAAAATACAGGTAAACGTCGTTTTGCGCCGGTTCGATTTACGCCGATTTACAATTACGCCGGTTGGTTTCGGCGTGGGATTTCCCGGATTGGCCGACATCAGACGACAGTAGGCGCTGCGATTCTAATAGCAGTCACACTATTACACGTTGTTTTATTCTATTACCGTGTACGCAAGCAGGCTATTGTGTGTGTGAAATAGTTTCCGAGTTAGTTTTTGTTTTGTTTTTAAGAAAAATAAAAAGGTGTGATTATATTATTAAGATTAAAAGAATATTCAAATATTTGTAGTTTATGCTACGATTCTGCAAGAAAGGAAGCGACAATCAAAGCAAATGAAATAGGATGCTTTTTCAAAAAAGTGTGAGAATTTAATTTGGTACCGACAAACTGGTGAGTTAGAATTTATTTTTGAAAACTTACTAAGCCGGCACCAACCGGAGTAATTGTAAGTCGGCGTAAATCAAACCGGCGCAAAACGACGTTTACCTGTATTAAAATTTTATTTTTCGATGTCCTGAATAGATTTTACGCAAGGAAACCCTTTCACCATTATTCTTCATTACAGCATACATTTTTTTGCACTACTTTGCACGGTGTGTATATATGATTCAGAAGACTTACAGTGGCTTGGGAGGGTCACTAGCCAGGAGTGTCCCATCATTTCTCGCTCTGCCGTTATTCTCCTCGGGTTCGGAGTCTGTGTCGGAATCTTCGATAGGATCCAGAATGTTCCTCTCCACGGGAGGTGGGGCTGCTGACAAAGTCACAACATAATGATTACTAAAAAAAAAAACACTCGCCACACGCTGTAATGTGGATAATGGAGGTGGGTTGTGCATAGATTGATGAGCGAATCAGGCCAAATACGTTTAAAAAATGGGTTTTATTTTTAATTTAAAGGATAAATGTAAAAGCAAAAGTTTAATATATATTTAGGACATGTCTCAAAATTATGTGAAATGTTTCCCTCGACACGGGAGGCAAAATTATTTTTAATTTTAAAAAAATACAAAAATTGTAAAAGAATAAATAAATATTCTTGCGGTGCCTTATCGCGTCCCCCCGAAATTGGCGTTCACTACAGCAAAAGCATCTCGGTCCTGCGCAACTCCGAGGCCAGGACGACTGCTTGTTGCGTGTACTCGCCATAGTGATTCCTGGGAAAAGATGACCAGAGAGGTTTCCCGTAGCATTCTCTGGTGGATTTTTCTGTCGGGGTTACCTTCCCTTAGCTGGTTGGTCCTGGTTTGGAGGCGCCAGAAACTCGCCTTTCATCCTTTCCTTATCTACTGTGATCACATCGTTAGGAGTGCGATCCCATTGCCCGGGGTTCGCGACGTGGACGCTAACAGGTTTGGACTAGTCAGTAGTGTTGCCGGTGGAATGCAACTTTGCATTCGCAGCATTTAATAGAATCACACGATAAATATAAACATAAATCACATATCAATATGCATTTTTTTTTGGATGAGCCCGTGTAAGTTGGATTTGTTCCGACGTTTCGGCTACCATTGCAGGAGCCATCTTAAGGGTAAACTGTGAAAACACACATGGCTCCTGCAATGGTAGCCAAAACGAATCCAACATACACGGGATCACCCAAAAAAAATACATATTGATATCAGTGATCGTGAAAACCTACGCACCTATGAATCACATATTTGCCGAGTTCATTTCTCTGCACAGCTCGTTGCCATAACTATGACACAAGTAATGATCTACCTATAGTAAATTAGATTATATTTCAGTTTAAAAAAATGTGGTTGAGTTAACGTCCTGTGTGTATTAATGTTGGTCTTGCACAATGTAACAGAAAATGCTGTGTGTGTGTCATCGATCTATGGACATTGTACTCGCAGGCCATTTAATAAAGCGGACATTTTGACCATGCACCCGGTCGCTTAATATGGTAGCAGCAGAGTGAGACTCACGGTGGGTATGGCCATTGGATTGTTGCGGCTGCGCCCTGGCGGAGCCTGACGAGGGCCGCGCCGCGCCACCACTGCTGTTGGAGCGCGGGGGTGCGGACGGTCCGGAGACTACTCCCAACTCGTTCAGCTGGGCCGCTAGCATATCCAGATCCTGGAAACCAGAACGCAAATCAAAATGACATATGTCATAAAAGGTATTAAACCTATGTTTATTATGGTGTAGTAAAAAAAAATCCAATATTTTTGGCATAACTCAATTATTTCAAATGCAAAATATTCGCCATTGTTATATATGACTTTGCGCAATCTATAGGGGAGCACATGAATTATGTGCAAAAAGAAAGATGGCAGTTTTTATGCGACGATATCATCGACCCATTTCCGTATCTCTTCAATTGTTCGCAAGCGTGTACCTGTCAAGGCGTGTTGCATCGATCTGAACTAGTGGTTATCAGAAGGGGCAAGGTCTGGTCTATAGGCCGGATTTCTTCCCTCTTTACCCCCTCCTCTCCTCATAGTGTAGTGTAATTGTTTAATCAATTTTCATTTCTTAAAAAATATATATATTAATATTTTGTTTTATAATGAAAATATTATATTGCGTCTATAACTTAAAAACTGGAATTGGACACAAGATGGCCACACTTGTGTATGAGCTGTAGCAAATCATTGACATACATGTCATTTTAAATCTCTATTCATAAGATGTCAAAATCAGTCAACAGTGTTTGATTTGCTTGTGCGAATCATATTTTTTTCAATCATGGAAAATTTTGAAAATTGGCAAAAAAAACAGCATTCGTGGGAAGTTTCGCTGAGTCACTTTTTTGCAAAGAACACTGCAGCCCAAAGTCATTGTTTGCTCGTGGAATTGTATGACAAACATGCTCTTGCGAAATCAGTGTTTCGAGTGCTTTCAACGCTTTAAAGTAGCAATTTTGATATCAAAGACAAAGAGCGGCCTGGACAGCCGAAGAAGTTAGAAGATGAAGACCAGAAGGGAGTTGTGTATTATAAGCTTCTAAAACCGGGTGAAACCGTTACTGGAGAGCTGTATTGACAACATCTAATTAGTTTTAAGAGAGCATTGAAGGGAAAACGGCCAGAATGGGAGACCAGACACGAGACATTGATTTTCCAACATGACAATGCTCGGCCACATGTTGCTCGAACCGTTAAAAACTATTTAAATTTATTTCAACAGAGAGGGAAAACATTTTTGAGAAGGGAATATGGAAGTCTAGGCATTTACAGGGCTTATGATCTGTCATTGGCTGGTTTAAATGGCCACTTTACACACTGTGTAACATTCACCATTCTGCCCATGTTTGAACATCCACATTTCCTCAACTCTTCCATCTGTTGACTTTTGTGAAGTAAAGGAGCTGAAACCTTTATGATGTTGGTGAGATTCATCCGGCTGAACCGAATCACCTACTAGGCAACGCCTGAAAACAATTTTCCAATTTTTATACTTCCTCTTTTACCAGGTAGTAATTCAACAATGTTTGAGTATGTCCAAATGCTTGCAGACTGGCTGGATTTTCTCCCTAGGGAGTTGTTCATATTTAAATTTATTTCAACAGAGAGGGAAAACGTGTTGAAATAAATTTAAATATGAACAACTCCCTAGGGAGAAAATCCAGCCAGTCTGCAAGCATTTGGACATACTCAAACATTGTCGTTAAAACTATTTGGAGAATAGCGGATGGGAAGTTCTGCCCCACCTGCCATATAGTCCAGACATGGCGCCTTCTGACTTTCATTTGTTTCGGTCGATGCATAATGCACTTTCCGGAATACGCTTTACTTCTTCGAGATTTTTTTCGGGATGGCATCCACAAATTGCCAGAAAGATGGGGAAATGTTGTAACTTCCGATGAACAATACTTTGAATAACAGAATTGTACAAGATTTTCTTTAATAAATTTCCCCAGTTTTTAAGTTATCGACATATATCAACAATAAGTTCATATACCACTGATATTCTCAAATTGAACAAGCGTTTGAACAAATAAATAAAAATCTAGTTGGCCACCCCCTTTTCTTCAATAGCGATGATTTTTTACTTCTACTACATTGCGATACTAACCTCGGGTCTCCTCGCAGGCAGCTGTGGTAATATATCACAAGATAGTGCGCAGAGCGTAATAAGCACGCGTGCGATACATGGAACACAGAACATGAATGCGGCAACACATGAAAAAAAGGATAATTTAAAAAACATGAGAAAATTTGCCAAAAATCAAACAACGGAAAAGAAAATAATAATCAAAGCGCAGTAAGTATATTTACAGAAGTTGACTAATCAAAATTAAAGCACTTTCAAACATAATCATTACAGAAGAGATGTTACGAATGTCCGAATGATCATTTATGAGAAAACAAATAGTCAATAATATAAGCGATTAAATCTCAGAGTAATAATTATCTACAGAAGCCTTTAAGCTCTATTGCATAGAACAAAAGCGTTCCAAATTTTTGTCATGGTTTTTAGTTTAACAAACGTGTAACGGACGGTTTCGGTTAGCGCTGTGCAATTATCAACCTAAGTACCTACGGCCCGTAGTATTGCTGTAATATGTAGCTGACTTCGTGGTCAATAATCATAGAATGGTTTTTATCTATATGGGCGACATTATTAGGTTATTACTCTAAGGATGAAATACATTATGAAGTACACCAAACTCTTCTTTTGCACGGTGCAATAAAAACAGATGTAAGATTAGATAAGAGTCGACAGAGAAAAATTGTGGAAGGTTTTATCGAAGTATGGAGTGAGTGGTAACCTGACAAGGGCTATTGCGTCACTGTACAAGGACAGCACAGCATGTGTGAAAGTGAATGGGTCATTGACATTGTGGTTTAACATTCCTAAAGGAGTCAAACAGGGATGTGTATTGTCACCATGGTTGTTCAACATATACATCGGTAACTGTATGAAAGAACTGAAAGATTTAAGAATGGAAGCAAAAATGAGTGGTATAACTGTTAACCGTCTTCTGTATGCTGATGATGCCGTGCTTCTTGCTAGCAGTAAAGAAGACCTTCAATTCTTGGTAACAAAAGTCGACGATGTATGCTAGAAAAGCTTTGCATGTTGATAAATCATGAGATGTTTGCAGAAGGCTCTGGGTATCTCAAGTGATGGTAACCAAGTACCAAATTCGCATATGCAGGTATGTCTATTGTCTTGATAGCAATAGTGAATAATTTCTGTTACCTTTTTTTTAAGTAACTGAAAAAAACAAAACAATGAACAAAAATTTTATTTTTTTATGTCCCAAATTGGTTTTTATACAGCAAAAACTATGGACAATTATTTTTTAAGTAAATATACACTTTTTGCACGGTATAATGGGGGTCAGGTGTAATGTGAATCCACCATGTTATTGTAACGTATTTTACTGAATTAAAAAATGACGTAAATATTTTTTGAACTTGAATTCGTAACACTCCTTAATGGAAGCAAGTTTAATACAAAAAAGCTGCTTTGAATCAACTTTTACTGCTCTAATTTATCTGTAAATAATGTATTTTCATAGCATTTAGGGCGATTGAAATAGATTACGGCTGTATTTTAGTCTCAATCATAATTTTTCACTCACTGACCGTTATTTACCTACATAACAATTGGGTTAACAGATTACAAAAAATATCAAATCAAAATCTAGCTGAAGCAAGTTAGCATAGGGGAAACGAAAAAAAGGTTTGAGTGACGTGTGAATAGTGTAAATAAAAATTTGAACACTAAACAGTCCTCTTTAGAACAGGTTTGTACTGTGAGCAGGACTCAATTTTGTATAATTTTTAATTCATGTAGTAATAGTAACAGATAGTAAATAATAAGTTATGATTTTTAATGCATAATTTTTTTAAATTTTATTTAAAAAGAAATATTAGCGTTCTTATAATTTACCCAAATATTTCAATTTTGGTGGCCATTTTCAACGAGTTGTAAATAACTCACTATTAGAAAATGGAAATCAAGTTGGGGTAGAGTGGGGTTTGAACCTCGGACCCCGGCCCGTGAGTCTGCAACACTAGCCACGGGACCACAACCCGATTCAATAAAAAGAGCTCTTTTATTTCACTAAAATTAATAAACAAATATTTTAAGTCAGTCATACTGAGAATTGAATCCAAGGCTAATGCACTCATCACCATTTGATTTCTATTTTCAGGAATTTTATCTGAGAGCAGCCATCCAGTCGCTGACAAGCTAATTCTTAATCAATTTCACTTCTTTTTCAGCCTTATTCTCTCCACTGCTGGATAAAAGTGTCTTCCAAATGTATCCACTCTTTCCTATCACCCGCTTTTATCATCCATGTTTTAGGTAATGTCATCGACCCCATTTTTGCTGTACAATTCATGATATTCACGACCCTGATTCAGCGCCTTATTTCTTCATTTCTTATTCTGTCTCTTAGACATACAAAGGGCATCTGTCTTTCCATGGATCGTTGCGTGCATGCGTGCTACTATTTTGTGTCACAGACATGATTTCTAGTCCGTATGTCATCACTGGCAATATTCATAGACTTGTCTTTTTAAGCATGCTGGGACCTGTTCATTTTCAAAAATGAAATTCATTCTATTTCACACACAACTGTGTTCTTCGTAATAATAATTATTATTAAATGAGGGACAGGCAGCTATCGGCTGATATGCCCCTATCTTGTCTTTCTGGCAAGCTAATTTCACTTCCTATATAAATATGTCCAATTTGTTTTTTAATGTATTGACAGATGGCGCTAAAACTATTTCTTGAGCCAGACTATTCCGCGCATCCACAGATCTGCCATTGATAAAATGTCTAGCTGGATTGAAGTTGAACTTTAATAAATGTTTTTAAAAAATATATAAAGCACTATTCATTCTCATAATTACTACACCTGATAAAATGGTCAGCGAGTTGAAAAAGTTGAGACAGCCAGTGATCAAATCCTCGAGTATGTAAGCAAGAGAGGTTTTGGAATGGAGCTAGGTCCTCACCATTGGCTTGAAGAGGTGCTGCGAGTTCCTCTGGGGCTGCGGGGGTGGTCCTCCAGAACCCAGGGGGCTGCCGGCGCCCCCGTTGCTGGGGGGCCCGTTGCCCGAGCTGTTGGACGAGCCGGACGAACGAGGGGTGGGGGGGAGCGGTCTGGAATTACAACCAAATTATCTTAAACTTAACCAAACCGATTTGACCAAATTATAAAAGGCCATGTAAAAAAATTGATAACAAGTTGTGGCAGGGCTCGAATCTCAGACCTCCTGGTCCAGAGTTTACGACACTAGCCAGAAGACCACATAATCTTGACCACGTGATTTTAATCTTAATAATAAGGAAATCTGGCTGTCCGGGCCCCACTTTATCGGCCTTGCGGGCTTCAGTTAATGAATTGGAATCTAAGGCACTGTGAAATATTACCCCTTTAAGACTCACAATTTTTTTTTGCTATTATAAGAGTTAAGTAAGAATTGTGCTATCGGCGAATAGGTCATCAGGGGATCAGAAGTCACCTGTATCTGTTGGGCTGAGCAGGTTGAGCAGGCTGCGCGGGCTGGGCAGGTGGCGCGGGCTGGGTGGGCTGGGTAGGTTGCGCGGGCTGTGGGTCCGGGACGACAATCAACCTCTGGGGCACGGCGGGTCTGGCCGGGGGAGTTGTCTCTGTGGAAGGGAAACATTGTATCGTTAATCGTCTGTCAATGGAAAAGTTAAGTGCTACGAGAAATTCAATTTAAAAAATGTTCTTGTATACGTGGTAAAAATTGGAGCATTTAATTGTAAGGTGAAGTATCTCAAAAATGTGTTGTGAAATAATGAAAATTGTATAATAACAAAAATTAACTACTCGGCAACGTCACAGGCTCATTTGACCATGTTTTTACAATAACCAATCATTTACAGTGTTGTTGTAGCAACCGGCAAAAGATTTCCAGTTTCCGAAGTAGTCATGTTTTACAATGTTTAGCATGTTTCAACGTTTAGCGGGTACGAATAATTTGGACTCGTGATTTTTTTTTAAAGGAATAACCCACTAAGCCTCTATTTTGAGGCTTGTCAGCAGGTGGGATAGAGGGGACATGGAAGAAGGTAATGAAAAATACACCACAACACCGAGACTAATTGAGAAAAAATTTCTTGGATTTTTTCTTGCAACTGGCAGGAATCGAACCTGCCCCGCCAATTTCACAGTTGGCCGTCTAACCAACTGCGCCATGGCGCCGGCAATGTTGCGAATGGTGTAATTTCAAAGTATAAGTGGGGATTTTAAAAATTAAAAAACGATAAATAAAAATATTTAACCATTTTTTGGCTTAGTTCGATAGCCTTCTGACAAAAAAAAAAAAAAAACTGCCGAACTTCCTCAATCTTCCTCAGATGTGTCGTATCTCTCACCTGGGACCTCGGGGTGCTTGGCCTTGTTCTTGGGCGGGGGCACGGGGGGCTGTCCGGGCGCCTGCGGGGTCTGGCCCGCCTGCTCCGCCGCCAGCCGGCCCTCCTGGATCTGCTGGAAGTTCCTGCGCAGCGTGTCGCCGCCCGGGTGCACGATGGACGACGGCTCCCCCGCCACGGCCGGCTCCTCCTCCTCGCCCTCCGAGCCCGAGTATCTAAACAAATTCACAAAAATTAAATACTCCATGAGCAATGTTTTTATTACTGATAAGGATAAATTATACAGCGCCATTTTCATATTACGGAGGGTAATTACTACATCTAGGTAACTTCAAGATTTTTGAGTTGACCACAAAAACACAACTTGGTATCTTCGTCCATGAATGCTACAAAGTGGTGATACATTTAAATAATATTATGTTGATAAAATAAATATAAAACAACTTTGTTTTAGACTGAGTATTTTTCATTTTTTCTACCGACCAGTTTCAAAGCTACACAAGCTTGTTTATCAAGGTATACTAACTAATGAATCTTATCCTATTTTATTTTACAAGTTTGTGGTCAAATTTGCGAAGATCAAAGATACAAAATATGCGGACATTCTGCATATTGTGCACACGGTTTTTTTCTATCATTTACTTCACGTATCTAATTTTCTTTATTATGTAAATTTATTTCAACAGAGAGGGAAAAAGTTTTCGAGAAGGGAATATGGAAGTCTAGGCATTTACAGGGCTTATGACCTTGATCAAACAGATGGAAGAGTTGAGGAAATGTGGATGTTCAAACATGGGCAGAATGGTGAATGTTACACAGTGTGTAAAGTGGCCACTCAAACCAGCCAATGACAGGTCATAAGCCCTGTAAATGCCTAGACTTCCATATTCCCTTCTCGAAAACTTTTTCCCTCTCTGTTGAAACAAATTTAAATACGAACAACTCCCTAGGGAGGAAATCCAGCCAGTCTGCAAGCATTTGGACATAATCAAACATTGTTCTTTATTATGCTCCATACAATTATTTTTTTCACTCTAATTTTGTTTTTGCCTCATTTATTGCGTGTTTTTTAACATCAATCTTCGAATAATTCAAAAAAATATATTCTTAACTCGTAAAGAGAGTATCGTGAGTTTTATTTTGAGAAGGTAATATGAAAGTGTAGGCATTTGCAGGGCTTAAGATCTGTCATTGGTTGTTTTAGGTAGCCATATTACACACTGTGTAACATTCACCATTCTGTCTATGTGTAAACATCCACATTTTCTTGACTCTTTCATCTGTTGACTTCTCCTGTAAATGACAGGACTCCTATTTTCCATTCTCAAAAATGTTTTCCCTATCCGTTGCAATAAATTTAGATCTTAATAACTCTACAGGAAGTGAAATCCAGCCTGACTACAAACATTTGGACATGCTCAAAACAATGTTAAAATTTTAGTTTTCAGTCAAACTATTTATTTTGTCATCACACGCTACGGATGTATTAAAATGATTCAGAGAACAGGTGAAGTTTTATCCGGAACGTCACTTCTGATCTCTTAACTGGAAAAGCAGGCAGCACTTGGTACGAAACTGGGTTGTGGTCTCGTGGTGATATCGCAGACTCCGGATCAGAAGATCCGAGGTTTGAACCCAAACGTCTATAACATCCAACTAGTCTCACCTGTAGTCTTCTCTGACTGAGTTCTCCTGTTTCCTCTTTTTACACCTGTCGATATGATCTTTTAGTTGAATTCTCACTTGTCTTTCTGTCGGCTGATCCCTACAACCAAACAATAAAACAATGCATAAATTACCGTATACGCTAAAATAATTCAAACAGTTTAAAGTATAGTTAAAGTTTACCTAGTGAAAATCGAGAGGAAATTTTTTTTAATCATCAAAAATTTGTTAAAAAGATCGAGTGAATTTTAAGTGTGCACTTAAATATTTTCTTCATTTTTTATTAAACTCTGTACCTACCTTTATTGAAATAATTTATTTTTTTAAATAAAAAATGTAATGTAACACGCACAACAAGACGAGACTCGGCTTTGCGGGAACAACGATACAATCAAGTACGCTATTTTATTGTTAAAATAAATCAATATTAAAAAATATATCATCATCACACCAATCGCAGTGTATCTTGATAATTTTTGTTACATGAAGGTAAGATGATCAGTCTTACGCTTCGGGTACCAGTCCAGGGACTATGAAATATTCGAGTGCAAAAACACCTTTTTAAATAAATATGTCATGTTAACCATGTCGGGAATCGAACCCGAGACCTCTTGCATGATAGGCAGACGCGCTTACCACTGCACCACGAGGCCGACATATATATATATATATATATATATAATACCAGGTACATATATATATATATATATATAATACCAGGTACAGAATGATTTGTATTTAGGTTTTTTGCGGTATTAACCCATTCACTGCGTTCAAAATTGACATTGACATATTATTAGTTTAAACATTTATTTTGCAAGTGACCATAATCTTATTACCTCTATACTTGACGAATATTTAAGCTATGAACCTTTTTGATGATAAATTACTCACATATGCCATGAGCACCGCATAGTTGTGCTGTTATAGGTGCTCATAGACATATTTGAGTACTGCGGTGAATGAGTTAAGTATTTTAAAAATATATTTACAAGTTTTAAACAATCATTTTTTTATACTTACGCACCCACACACATGCACCCTCTCCCTCACTCATTTACGCAAACACACATTAACATACACATGAATGCAAACGTCACACACATAAAATTACGTTCACTCTTTTCTAATATATTATGTGTCATTAGCTTACAGTGGATTTTTTTAATTGGCTTAAGTATTGTTAATATTTTTCTACTAATTTTGTTTATGTAATAGCTGTAAAAATCCCAAATAAAATAATTTGAATCCGTTTTCATATGAATAAGAGACAATTTATTGACCTCTTTTTTTCTGAAAACTTTATTTTGTGATCAATAATTCTTTCATTCATTCTTTTTCGGAACGAGTTTTCCCAGTGACAAATACATTGTCAACTCAATTATATAATGTATTCTTGCGAACTATTTAATAAATAAAAAAAAGAAAATCAGTTTTGGTGGAGCTTTCTAAGGGTGCTAAGTACCCTTAAATATTTCTGTTCTTTACAATAAACCTAGTGCCAACTCTAATGTATGGGAGTGAAATATGGAATTGGAAAAATAATTATGAAATTAGGTTAGTTGCTGTCAAAATGCGATCCCTCAGGCGAAAGTGTGGTAAAATGATGTATGATCCGTGCACTAATGTCGAGATCCGTGAACTGTGTAAGGCTGAGACACACATTATCGACAATATCAAGGAAGGGGTGCTGCGTTGGTTTGGACATGTAGAGCGAATGGACAGCGAAAAAAGGGCTAAAAGGATCTACGATGCAAATGTTTATGGATGCAGAAAACGAGGAAGACCGAGAAAGACATGGCACGATTAAGTCCATCAAATACTTGAAGATGGACATGTCAAGAGTAGGAATAATCGGCGTGCGTGCATGAGTAGATGTATGAATGTAGAGGAAGCGAGGTCTGTATGCAAATACAGTTATATGGCATTCTATCCTCTCTGCCTACCCCTACAGTGAAACGGCGTGATGATTTGTTTGTTTTGTTTGTTTGTTTGTTCACAATAAATACACGATTTCGGTTTTAAAATATTTTTTAACCTAAGAGTATAACTACGTGAGTTCCTCATAGTTTGATATCTTCTCCCGAGGTCAGTCTATTAGGATTAGATATATAAATAATAGTAACGGGTCTTTACCTGATGAAGGAGTGCCTGAGGAGTTGCTCCGTATAAGGTCTCTGATGGTAATCTTTGACGAGGACAGTTTCGATGAAGCTGTGGAATTTCTTAGCCCACTTTTTGGATTTTAAGCGGGGAGGAGGATTTCTGGAAATAACAAATGTATATAATTATATATTATTGAATAATAAAACATTTTTGAAGAGAAAAAAAGAACAACATTTTAGTCCTTCACAGAAGTGGTTTTCCTAGTGCGTTAAAGTAAATAATAAGATCACATTGTAGATAAATGGGAAAAAACATTTATGAAAAAAAAAAAAAACAAAATTCAAACAGAAGGGTAAGAAATACATGTTAAATAACTTATAAATTAAATGTATGTACATTGTTATTATTAGAGCACACAAAATAAAATGTTTATATGTGCCCTATTTCAAGATTAAAAAATAAAAATAAAAATAAAAAATAAATAAAATAATTAATAAATCCAGTAAGATGCTCGGAATTGTACATTGACATTCTAGATCTTTTAAAAATAAAACTGCAATACGCACATTATATGATACACTTGTCCTCGACAATTCTATTATTTAAGTTATTATTATTATTACGGATAACTTATATAGCGCCATTTTCGTAATATAATACCTCAAGGGTGCTTTACAAAGTGATTATATAAAGAAATCAATTTAATTTTAACTTTTTTAATTTGTTATTGAAGAAATACAAGGTACTTTGTCACCATATGCCAAGGATTTATTCAAATGATTTAACCCTTCTGTAAACCATCGTATGTTCAATTCATTAATTTTTCAGGCCAAAGCTGTTTTAAAAAGATGTTTTAAACTGTCTTAAAAGGATGATATTTTGAACTGTCTTAAAAAGATAATATTTTAAACTGTTTTAAAAAGATGATATTTTGAGCTGTCTTAAAAATATGATATTTTGAGTTGTCTTGAAAATACGATATTACGAGCTGTCTTAAAAATATTATATTTCAAGGTGAGTTGTCTTGAAAATACGATATTACGAGCTGTCTTAAAAATATTATAATTCAAGGTGAGTTGTCTTGAAAATACGATATTACGAGCTGTCTTAAAAATATTATATTTCAAGGTGTCATAAAAATATATTTTGAACCGTCTTAAAAAGATGATATTTTGAGCTGTCTTAAAAATATGATATTTTGAGTTATCTCGAAAATACGATATTATGAGCTGTCTTAAAAATATGATATTTTAAGCTGTCATAAATTTTTTATATTTTGAGCTGTCTTAAAAAGACGCTATTATGGGCTGTCTTAAAAAAGATGATATTTTATGCTGTCTTAAAAAGGTGATATTTTGGGCTGTCTTAAGAAGATGACATTTCAGGCTGTGTTAAAAAGATATTTTGAGCTGTCCAAAAAAGATGACATTTTCAACATACGAAAGTTACATAGTTGCCATTAAATTATCTTTTAAAAAAGTAAAGTTCCGCAAACCTCGGTATGAGGAAGAGCGCCCTCATAGGGTGCAGGTCACACAGCGGTGGCTGGCTCTCCGCCATCTCCAGCGCGGTGATGCCCAGCGACCACAGATCGCTGCGATTGTCGTACGTCGCGTCGGGATTCTCGTCGCAGGCGATCACCTCAGGCGCCATCCAGTATGGCGTGCCGATGAATGTGTTCCGTCGGCCGATCGTGCGGTCCAACTGTGCCGACACTCCGAAGTCAACTGTTCAAATATAAAAATAGCCTCAGTAAAAATTAAGATCAATTTTTGTTTATTTCTTTATTACATTGTTAAACGGTCCATTTTTCAACTACGATAAAACCTCATTTTTACATTCCTCAATTTTATGTTTTCCCACTTTTTACACCGAAATGTTTAGGTCCCATTTTTTCCATACATTCTCATACAAATATCCCCCCAATTAACGTTTTTGCGATTTTCATTAAAATTGTGACACACGGTTGACGCATGTTTAGGAAGAATAAAGTCTTAACATCAATAAATTACGATGCAGAAAGTTTAAAAATTTGGCAATAGAAATATTATTTGAAGTTATAAACATCATTAGGAAAGAAGATTGTTTAAACAGTTATCATAAAAGTGTGAAACAGTTTTTCCGCGATGTAAATGACAGTTGAAATTTTGTGATGCCATACTTAAAAAAGTGATACCATATTAACAAAAATTTCCCAATAATTAGGGAAAAAATCAGTTTATGCAAATTCAAATTTTTATTATTGTGTTTTTAAGGTTAAGTACCTACATACAATTATTTTTAAACATTTTTAAAAAATAATATATAAAATACCCGAAAAAAACTAAATATTTTTAATGAAATCCTAGGTAAATATGAATATTTAACAAATTTTTTTTTCCCGTTTTTACAATTTTTCCGCAGTTATTCATTTCTTCACTTTAGCGTTTTCCTCAGTTTGACACTTTTTCGCTGCTCCCTTGAAAAACGTAAAACAGGGATTTTACTGTTGGGTATTATTATTAGTTATACTTTATTAAGTTAGTTTATCGGATCTTTAAAACAAATGTAAACATTAAATGTAACCATCTTCTTGTTTTCTGCCATCTGAATTTATGTTATTTTTCTTTAATATTATCTGTAACTCTTAAAAAACTGGGCTAAAAAATCCCTCGGGCATCTCACCAAGTTTGACTTCCGCGTTGTCCGTGAGCAGAACGTTCTGGCCCTTGATGTCCCTGTGTATGACCTTGTTGGAGTGCAGGTAGCTCAGCCCGCGGAGTATCTCCCGGCAGATGTAGGCGATCCACTCCTCCTTGAGGGACTGACCCTTGGTGGACTTCACCAGATCGGTCACGGAACCTGCGACAAATGCCATTATTTATTTTATTTTATTTTATTTTATTTTATTTAGAAAACATACAGTCATACAAAATAAGTACTAAAAACAACAATTTTTTAACATAAAAAGACCAATTAAGTTTTCATAAATTAAAAAGATATAAACATTAAATGTGACAAAAAATAAAAAATAAATAAGAATTTTAAGTGAAAAAAGGATAATTGTTGACATTTGCGTTTTCCATGGAGGTAATAAATTAAAATAAATAAAAATACCGAATGCACACTCCGAGCCATCCACGCACACACATGAACGCACATATAAAACATACACAAACATATACATTACATGCGGCACATATACATAGCATAAACCACTCAAGATGTACATTCAGCAACTATCCCAAATAATCGACCCCATGAAGAAATTTTCTGTACAAATGCAACGTGCAGTTAAAAATGTCTACATCAATACTGAGTCCGTTATAATTTCTACAGGTACATCTAATGAATGAATTCGAGGTATAATTGTTTTTACAAGTTGGTACATAAAAAAGGGAATTTAATCTAGTATAGCGAAGAGGACAACGGAAACCAATATTTTGTAAAAGATACGGCGAATCAACTATGTTATTGAGAATTTTGAAAAGAAAAATTAAATCATATCTAAGGCGCCTTTTTTGTAGTGATTCTATATTAAAATTGATCAAAGATGCGCCGTAATCATTTTCAATGTTACCAAAACGATATTCCAGGCTCCTTATAAATTTCTTTTGAATGTTTTCAATTTGATTAATATATACATTATATTGAGGGGACCATACTAATGAAGCGAATTCGAGTTGACTTCGCACATAAGTATAGTAAAGAAGTTTTAATGTATTTGGTGATGAGAATGGCTTGGAGATTCGTAAGATAAACCCTAGAAGTCTGTACGCCTTATCTACTATGTTATGCCTTATTATGTTATTCACTTCACTTATTTTTTCAGCTCATTGTATATTTTTTTCGAAGAAGATACAAATTGGGCACATTTTATTTATTTATTTTATTTTATTTGTGAAACCATCAGTTTTACATACATATTTATAGTAAACAACAGATATATTGTATAAACTCAGAACTCTAGTCCTTAAAATATAGATTGATTAGAATGACAGCCGTCAGCAAAAGTGACGACATAACTTTGTAGTAACGTCTAAGGAGTGATTTATATTGACACACAAAAAATCATTTGTATCTGGCATGTTAATTTATTTTTTTAATACAATGCTTGACATATAAATCAACATAATTATATAAAATCAGCTTTAAAACTAAAAATAAACTAGAATAAACCTAATTATTAACAACGTTCTTACAAGGTTACGTCATTTTGCACAAATTTTAGAGATGGGACATATTGGTCAATGTAAATCGATCGAATAAAAAATTATTCATTTATTGTTGTTTATGAAAAAAAGTATTTATTGTCTTATTTTTAAGTGAATAATTGTCTTAAACACACTATAATAGGCTTGTTTTTGCGTTTTTATATCAATTTTCGGAAACCGAGTTTCATGTTTGCATGAAAAAACTGATCAAATCGATTTGATCGGTACATGATCAGTGATCAGAAATTTCCCATTACAAGTGACATTATTTTGGCAGCTGTCATTTTAATCAAGCTGTATTTTAAGGACTATAATAACAGATTTTCACAAAGTGTACAAAGTTAGTAAAGAAACTATAATAAATAAATACATATAATTTTTTTCAAATAAAAATGTTATTTTCATGTATACATTTTTGAATAATCAAAGATTAAAAAAAAAAAAGAACAGTTATTGTAAATAGGGCAGGATTAAGACAAGGATGCATGAAGAAACGATAAGGAGAGGAAGGGAGATGTACATATTTATTATTAAATTTAAAAGGCAGTGTATCAATTTACTATCTTCAAATTGAAATACCTAAATAATACTGTGTTGATTTCAATTGTTTACCGTTTATTGACTTATATACAATAACAAACCATCACGCCGTTTTCACCGTAAGGGTAGGCAGAGAGGATAGAGCCCCACAACACTCTATCTTTGCATACAGATCTCGCTTCCTCCACATTCATACATCTTCTCATGCACGCGCGCTGATTATTCCGACTTTTGACATGTCCATCTTCAAGTATTTGTTGGATTCGGTCATGCCATGTCTTTCTCGGTCTTCCTCGATTTCTGCATCCATCAACATTCGCATTGTAAATATTCTTAGCTGTTCTTTTATATGTATTTGTTGACTTATGTGAGCATTTTTCTAACTTCTTCTAATTTTATGATTATTTAGAATATAACTTATGCAAAAAAATGCACTTCTATTCTCTCCACTGCCATATATACCCATATATTGTCTACTAATATGCAATGATGATTTTTTAACTTTTTTTTTTCTTACTCTTCTTGATTCATTTTTATTTTTTGCTACTTTTGTGTAAAATGCATTTCTATCTTCATATTTAAAAATGCACTTCTGTTCTTTCCACTGCAATATTTGTATTTCATTTCTTTTTTTTTTGCACAACAGGCAGGGAGGCCCAATTACAGTTGTGAATTACATCGCAAAACACCCAGGCTTGAGAAAAATCTAATTTAATTTTTTGTGTTCTCACCGGGAATCGAGCCCGGAACCTTCCATGTGTGAGTCAAGCGTCTTGACCACGGAGGCCGCATATAGTACATATATATGTACTATATGTTTAGTATACCCATATATTTTATACTAATACTAGCAGACCCGACAAACGTTGTCCTTATTACCTTGGAAAAAGACTTTTCATTGATAAGCAGGTACCTAGGTACTTGTTTACGATTGAATTCCAAAACTAAAAATTATCAATATTCAAATATTAAATTTAAGCAGGTACCTAGGTATTTGTGTATGGTTGAATTCCAAAACATAAAATAATTCATTTTCAAATGTAGAATTCTTTTTGCAAATTTCAAACTCGGCCTTTCTCACCAACAGGGGTGCACTTTATTCATGAATACGATTTAAAAAATGTATTGAATGTCAGTTAATATTATTTTAGTATTACCAAAAATCCAGTAAAAACAAATAAATGGGAAGAAATTATGAGGAATGTAAGAAAATAATCTGATTGGTATCCATAAAAAGCAAATTTTGTTTGTAAACATTCAAAAACAAACTTTTTTAAACACAAAAAAAACAGCATCTTTCCATTCTTTTGTACATGCATTCTCGTTGAATACAACCCTGGTAGATCGATAAAAAAATATTTATGCTTCTAACTAGACAGGTCATAACCTGTCACGTGCAAAATGTACACATCTTTAGCTGAACATTTGGCCGCCGAATATTTGGCGCTTTGGCTGAAAACGTGGACGAATATTCGATATTCAGCCAAATCACTATTCGTGGCATCTCCAGTTTAAAGGTGAAACATCGTAAATGGGTGATTCATCGCAAAAGGATTTATAGTTTTTATCTCATAATTGGCGTCCTATTTAGATTAGAAAAAAAAAGTAAATAGCTTATCAACAGTGAGAATAAGATTGTTATCAGATGATAACTCTCTTTATAGATACCTAATCAATAATAAAAGCACAGAGTTTTTATATAAAAAAGATGTGATTTTAAAATTTGAAAATAAAAATGCTCAAGGTATCTGGATTTATATCGAATGGCTGCAAATGTACGAAGGCATTAAAAGCAAACAAAAAAATATCTATGAAGTGCGCCCAACGCCCAGCCGTTCTCAGTGAAAGATAAAACTAGCCGATCAGCTTATTTTTCCATACAAAAAATACACTATATTTTACATCTTTAACCGTCAGCTTCTTAAGTACGAAAACAAGCTTGCAGGTTACACATATCATTTGAAGATTCTCTATTTGGAAACTAGTATTTCGAACGTTATTTCCGAAGGACTATTTTTCTTTGATAGGATACCGTTGACATATTATGTTTCACATAGGACAAGTGGCATTTGCAGTACCCGTTTTTGACATTGTTCATTTTAAAAGGAATCAGCCAGTGCTCAGTATTGACAGTTACTGCTGAATGTCATTGTATTTGTTAATAAACTTTTGTATAAGTATTGTATTAAAATAGTGTAGAATAAAGCTACATATATCTCATGGTTAATAATAATTGTTCTTTGAATTGATTTTCACAGAACCACAGAAAAAATAGTCATTTATACTACATATTTGAAGGAGTCGAAGTATTATTGTTTGCAGATGACATGAAGATTTTTAGGACTATTAACAATGTTGATGATTGTGCTATATTGCAAAATAATTTAGATAAGTTATCTGTATGGTGTTCTATTAACAACTTTCAATTGCATATAAAAAAATGCCATATCATGAGATTTTTCAGGATAAAAAATCCTATTTTATTTGACTACTCAATCGGTAACACTGCATTGGATTCAGTTACTGAGATGCGGGATTTGGGTGTGATTTTTGATCAGAAATTGTCTTTTATCAGTCACATTAATGATATTAGTAGTAGATCTTTGAAGACGCTTGGGTTTATTTTGCGCATCACTAAGGACTTTAAAAATATAAACACTTAAAAAAATTTATACACCTCCTTGGTGAGAAGCATCTTGGAGTATAATTCTACAATATGGAGTCCTTATTATGCCTCTCACCATATTACCATAGAAAGAGTTCAGAATAATAAGTTTTTGAGATATGTTAATTTTAAATTAGGAATACGTAATGAATTTCGTAACTATGATTATTTATTAAATATATTAAATTTGATTAAATTAATGGACAGGAGAACTATTAATGATTTATTAGTTCTATTTAAAATCGTTAATTCAGTATTGAACAGCCCTGAAATTTTGGCCCTCATTGGTTTTAAAGTACCAGTTAGAGTGACTAGGCTAGTTCAACTTTATCACTGCAACAATCAATCGCAAAGAAGGTATCCCTGTTAGGAAGGATAAGGAATAAATTAGACATTAAAACCTCTCTGCTGATATTTAAAAGTATTATCGTTCCCCACATTGATTATTGCTCCAGTATTTTATATTTAAGTAATGAAGGAGATCTAAAAAGACTCCAAATAATACAAAACAAAGCGATGAGGATAATATTAAGATGTGGGAGACGAACAAATGTTAAGAAAATGATTCAACTTCTAGATATCATGACAATTGATCAAAGAATCAAATTCAATGTTGCCAATGAAATAAACAAAATTATTAAAGGAATAGTTCAGAGATATTTTCAAAATAAACTAAAAAATAATGAGTTCTTTCATAACTATGCAACAAGAGGATCTAAAAATATAAGACTGGAAAAGAAATCAAAAGCAATGTCCCAGAACTGCCTTATGTACAAGGGAATAAAACTATTTGAAGAAATGCCAGAAAGCATAAAAAATGAAATTAATGTAAATATATTTAAAATTAAATGTAAAAAGTATATATGTGAAAAATATTAGGTAGTAAATAGTGTAAATAGTGAATATAATTAATGAAAATGTACATATGAAACAGTTAATATTATAAATTAGGATACTAAGTGTATAATAGTGATAAATAATGTTAGAATAAGTATAGATGTAAATATTGTGTTGTAAATATATTTTAGACTATGTAATACATAGAACTAAATAAATAAATAAAAATAAAAAAATAAAAATAAAATATCTCAATATATTCGAGCAATTCAGAACTGAATCGTCTACATGCGCTGGGTAATAAACATTCGGATTTAGGTGACATATTTTTATTGAAATTTCCAGCTTATAAACAATTACTTGTAAAACGTTTTACTGTGGAATCAATATTTTAATTATGTTCTTTCTAAGTAAGCATTGAAAAAGTTGTTACTGTATATACTCCACTGTAAATACTTATGTATGTATGTAATGTAAAAGGTACTTGTACCGTTAATTCTTGAAAAATAAATAAATTACTTATATATTTACTTGCATAGGGGTACAAATTAATTAATGATTATTTTTTGAAGATTACCTATAAAATAAATCATGGCTCGCCCTGCTATAAATTACCGCTATACTTCTTTTTAATTTTTAAATCACTTCGCCAGTGACATCACGAGTTTTTATTGGTGAGTTGTGCTGGAATTTAAAAATTTAACCCCGTAGCTGTCTGCCGAGTTCTGAAAATTTCAGCTCATATTACTGGATTTTTGGTAATGCTAAAATGATGTTTATTATTAATTAAAATTAACCTTTCCCTTAAATTAAACTCTTGATGTTTTTTATTAAAAATCCATAGCTACACGTGGTTCTAATTAGGTTATTCAATAACAGGGGCGAATTGTCCAAATAAGCGATTATGCACAGCTTACCATTATATTTTACTTTCGATATAGTAACTATGTTTCTGGAAAAATAAACTAAATAATTGTTATTTGTTATAAATCACTAACACTGTTTATATCTTCCTACGAAAAAAAATATCTATAAAGTGCGCCCAGCGTCCAGCCCGTTATCAATGGACGATGAAAATAGCCGATTACCTCAGCTTATTCCTCCATACAAAAAAGTACACTATATTTTACATCTTTAACCTTTCCCTTACTGTCCTAAAAACACCCTTTCGTTACGGTCCTGTGTAGTCACTACACATTAAAAAAATAAGAGATTTAAAAAGGGAAAAATTGAATATTTATAGGGAATGGCTTTAGTTAACGTTAATTTAATTCGAAGATGATAATATTTCAAATCTAACTGCTGAAAACATGAAACAACCATTGGGTGTCGCTAACGACTCGGGCAAAACTTACCGAGGGCTATTAATACTAGTACTGCTAATAGGCTAGTACTGGACTACGTGACTGTTTCTTCATACGCAACACTGCGAAACATTGATATACTGTGAGCATAATTTATCCCAGATTTCCGATAAAATGCTTTTTTTGTGCCTAATAAGTACTTATTATTTAATAACATATTATTTCAGTCGATACGTAAATGTGTAATGGAGTTATACTGAAAATTTGAACCCAATATTGATTATATTTATAAAGATATTATAGTTATTAGACGCAATGTGTACTAGCTACACATCACCGGGGAGGGAGGGTTAATATAGTTACATAAAATGGTTTTTTCTCTTCTACAATCTACTTTTAAAGATTTATTTAATCTTATAACCCAAAAAAAGATACTAGCTCTTGCGCTTGGAAAGTGACTTACACTGTTATAGTTATTTAGTAATACAAAGTTATATAATTTCTAAAATACGTTAGATAAAAAATAATATACAAAATAAAGAAAAAAAACAGAAAATACTTATTAAAATAGAATATTGTTTTTAATTTTCATTGGGGAGATTTTTATAATTTTATAATCCTTTGAAAAACAAAACTATTAATATTAGTTGAACTTACTAAAATCAACAGATAGGATAAAATCCAAAGGATTCATGCAGTTTTCGGCCCATTATATTATTTGTGAGATTTAGTGCAGTTTTCTGCCCAATATATTATGATAAAGGTGTCAGCTCTTTTACTCCACAAAAGTCAATAGGTGGAAGAGTTGAGGAAATGTGGATGTTTAAACATAGGCAGAATGGTGAATGTTACACAGTGTGTAAAGTGGTTACTTAAACCAGCCAATGCGGGTCATGAGCCCTGTAAATGCCTAGACTTCCATATTCCTTCTCTAAAATGTTCTCCCTTTCTGTCGCTATAGGTTAATCTTATTGACTCCCCGGGGAGTGAAATCCAGTCTTTTGTCTACAAACATTTGGACAAGCTCAAAATATTGTAACTTGTAAAGTGCCGTTTATTTATTAAAATAAAAGAATAATAAATATTTAATATAATGATTGTAATAATAATTGCATGTTTGCAATTATTAAATAAACTGATTACCCCGCTCGATAAAGGCCTGATATTATTCCAAGAATACAAACAATGTACAGAGATAGTAAAGTCATATTATATTTACTGATCGCATAATAAAAAGTAACATTCCTAATGGGCAATGTATATAACTTTTTGAAATTTATCCTTGCTGATAAATAATAAAAAAAATAATGATAATGAAAAAATAATGTTTTTGAGATTTCAGAGTACTGTGTTCAGGCTGATAATGAATTTATCTATTTATATATACGCCTAATGGGCATTTTGAAGGACATATTTATGCATAGAAAATTATTATAAAAGAAAGTAGAAAGACACAATGGTATATGGTAGACTCGGTGGGAGTGGAAGCGGGAAAGAGGTGTTAATAATTTAATATGATTCAGTGATCGTTTGAAAGAAGACAACTTGTTATCAAAGAAATCAAGACTGGTATGTTTGTTGCCTGACCTAAGAATTCTGAGCATAGGGGAATGAAAACCGTAGTTAGTTCTATGGTTATCGGTATGAAAGAGTAAGTTTTGTCTGAGGTTTCTAGTTGGGATATTTAATTTTATTGAGCTCAGTAGTTCAGGCGCATCAAAGAGTGAATTGAGAATTTTAAATAGGACTAGAAGCTCGGATTAATTTCGATGGTCTCAAAGAGACGATATATTTAAGCTAGTTTCTAACTCATTATACGTATATTGGTCTCCGGAAAAGCCCAACCTCCAGCCTATCTTTCTTAAAAATCCATGTTGAACTGATTCAATTCAATTCACTAGAAGGTCGTATTTCAGGTCGGCACTTTTAGGAATACAGCTCAGAGTGCGAAATACAACCAGAACCCTGGACAAGTGTATTTTATCGAGTGGAAATAAGTCTGCCTCATTGTGCAGTGGTTGGCGCGTTCGTCAATCATTCTTGAGGTCATGGGTTTAGTGTTGAGTCACAACAAATGAACGAAAACAGCCAGCCATAGTAAAGTGAAACTGAGATAATAGCACTTTTATGAAAAGAGTGAATAATCAAATCTACACAAGATTTGGAATGTTTCTGACTGACAGATGATAAACAATGAATACATGAGTTTTTTTTTATATTACAAACAAAAATCTAATTATGTATTTGACCAGTTTTAATGATTTTTAAAGTATGTATCTTAAGATTTTTCTAGTGTTGTGGGTGTTTTCTGCAAATTGAGAAGTGCCATTTTTGTGATTGAAACTATTTTCAGAGATAATTATTACAGTTGTTTTGAATGAAAGTGGTCTGGCTGTTTTTAGCAAAACATATAATTGACCTTACTGCACTCTATAACACCAATATCTCATTTTTTTAAATTGTGGACAGGCTGCTTTCTGCATAACTACATTCAAATGTCGCATACACGAAAACAAAATCCTTCGCCACTGCAAAAATTTGTTTCTACCACCTCAAACGGTTTGTCGCACTCGAGCCTCGCGCAGTCTCACGCGCCTAAAAATGCCGATTGGGCGTATTTATAGATAAGTAAATAAAGAAGCTTGTATAGCTTTGAAACCGGTCGGTAGAAAATATAATAAATAAGTGGTTAAAAATACACAATAATAATAAAACTGTATAAAATATATTACCATATTTTTATCAGATCTGTTGGACATTTTAAATTTATCCCTGCTTAACTTTTAACTTTTAATTTTGACTTTTAATTTTATCTCTCGATTTTTACTTATTCATATTTACATCTAATGAATTATTGTTGGTTGTGAATTTTTACCAAGAAATATAAATGTTCATGGAAGCAGAGAGAGGGGAGGAAAGTAGAGTTGGAGCTATACGATGTCTTCTACCTTTTATGTACTTTTTATTTAATATTTATATTTTTTTAGAATGTAATTATTTTTTAAATGTTTATCGCAGGAGGCTAAACTAGCAGTTCACAACGGAGTTCTAGTTCCAACTCTAATGTATGGGAGCGAAGTATGGAATTGGAAAAATAATGATGAAAGTAGGTTGAATGCTGTCGAAATGCGATCCCTCAGGCGAATGTGTGGTAAAACGATGTATGATAGGTGCACAAATGTCAAGATCCGTGAAGTGTGTAAGGCTGAGACATGCATTATTGACAGAATCAAGAAAGGGGTGCTGCGTTGGTTTCGACACGTAGAGCGAATGGACAGCGAAACAACGACTAAAAGGATCTACGATGCAAATGTTGATGGATGCAGAAAATGAGGAAGACCGAGAAAGACATGGCGCGATCAAGTCCATCAAATACTTGAAGATGGACATGTCAAAAGTAGGAATGATCGGCGTGCGTGCATAAGAAGATGTATGAATGTAGAGGAAGCGAGGTCTGTATGCCACGGTGGCCTCCGTGGTGTAGTGGTCAAGACGCTTGACTCACACACGAAAGGTTCCGGGTTCGATTCAAAAATTAAAATGTGATTTTTCTCAAGCCTGGGCGTTCTGTCATGTAATTCACTACTGTAATTGGGCCTCCTGGCCTGTTGTGGTGCAAAAATAAATAAATAAAATAAATAAGATAGTGTTATGGCGTTCTATCCTCTCTGCCTACCCCTACGGTGAAACGGCGTGATGGTTTGTTGTTGTTGTTGTTGTTTAATTATTTTTTCCCCTCTCCTCCTGCATTCATAATAAATAAATGTGAAATCTGTAATTGGTCTTACTTTTTTCAATTGTTTTTTGTACCTTGTATTTATATAAAGACTGTATGATTTCCTTAATAAATAAATAAAATACAATTTATTATTTTCAAATATTGGAGGGATTCGCCGCATCCACGGTACGTATGGGCCTGCTACACACAGTTTTATGTATTTATGAAAGGGTCGGATAACTGAATAATAAAGTGTTATCAGTAAGCACAATGTTTACACAAAGTGCATTGGCAGACGCTACAGATAAACAAACCATAAAGGCATCAATTGTCACAAAATAACTTATCAAACAATAGGGTACTACCTAGAAGGTAGAACACTGATACTAGGACAATCAATATTAAAGGGTGAATTCTGAATCATTAAAAATTTTACTAGGCGAAGAAAGATTATGCCATTTCCTTGGCAAGTTGAGTATATCGTCTGTGGAAGTTCAATACCGCGAATGAACCATTTGTCAAAATTTCCAAGAGAGACAAAAATCCTTGCGATTTTGTAAACAAAAGCTAAAAAATGAATTTTAATGCACTTTATTTTGTGATTTTACAATTTTTTTTTTTACATTAAAGATAACGGCGGTGTCCCGTGCCGAGGGAGGCATTTTAATAATAATAATAATTATGGATAACTTATATAGCGCCATTTTCATAATATAATACCTCAAGGGCGCTTTACAAAGTGATTATATAAAGATATAAATTTAATTTAACTTTTTTATTTAAGAAAAATAATGCACTTTGTCACCACATGCTAAGAATTTACTCAAATGATCTAGAGAACAAGTGGGTTTTAAATAGTGAATGTTACGCAGTGTGTAATGTGGCCTAAGTGGCCAGCCAATGACAGGCCATAAGCCCTGTAGATGCCTAGACTTCTATATTACCTTAGACTTGGTGGGAGTGGAAGCGGGAGAGGGGTGTTTATAATTTAATTTGATTTAGTAATCGTTTCAAAGAAGACAACTTGTTATCAAAGAAATCAAGACTGGTATGTTTGTTGGCAGACCTAAGAATTCTGGGCATAGGGGAATGAAAACCATAGTTAGTTCTATGGTTATCGGTATGAAAGAGTAAGTTTCGTCTGAGGTTTCTAGTTGGGATATTTAATTTTATTAAGCTCAGTAGTTCAGGCGCATCAAAGAGTGAGTTAAGAATTTCAAATAGGACTAGATGGTCAGAATTATGACTAATTAAATTATTATAGGGAAAATACTATTGATACTTAAATTAACAAATTTGGAATAACATTCGACCAGTTTTATCACTTTCGCGACATCTTTGAGACTGGTATCCTGAATATAGGACTGGTATCCTGAATATAGGACTGGAATCCTGAATATAGGACTGGTTTCCTGAAGATGCCCGCTTAAGCGAAAGCGCTGGTTGGGCAAATTAAACAATGTGAAACATAGAAGAATTTGATTGATTTTTGTATACAAATAATATAAATATATGTCCCAGCACTTAGATTACGATACAGAAGAAAATATATTATCCGTCTAAAGACAGAATAATATCTGAAGTTAACTTTTGTTAGCGTTTTGCACAATTTAAGATTTTTATTCCATGCACCCTGATCAATATTCTACCTAAAATCTTCATTTGTCATAACACGCATGTTAAAAACATAGATTGGTAGGAAATGTCAATTAAAATATAAAATAAACTCATAGACATTCTTATCAGAGAAAATAACAGCAATATGTACTACAGGCAAGTCAATTGTAATCTGGTAATGCCCCCAGATTGCTTTTGAAATATTCACCCAATAAGGAAGTTAAGATTTTTTTTATTATTTGTTAAATAAATAGACTATCAAACTAATACAAATTTTTGCATTTTAAATTTTAATGCATCGTTGCTATGATTTTTTTAAGATTTGTAATTTTTAAATAGAACATTAACCTGCAACGTCTCGAAGTAGTTCATTTTTATTAAAAACCTTTTTAAAAAAAAAAAAATTAAGGTTTTGCCTAGTTGTAGGTGAAATAATTCAATGAAATGAATCTCACCCGCATAAAAAGAGGTTTCAGCTCTTTAACTTCACAAACATCAACAGATGAAAGAATTGGAGGAATATAGATGTTCGAATATGGGCAGAATGGTGAATGTTACACAGAGTGTAAAGTGGCCACTTAAACCAGCCAATGGCAGGTCATAAGCCCTGTAGATGCCTAGACTTCTATATTACCTTCTCTAAAATTTTCTTCATCTCTGTTGTAGAATGTCAAAAACAATTTTTATTATTTTTTCATAAATTCTCGTGAAACTTTACCCTAAAATTAAATTTAAATATTTTACTGCGTGTAAGAAAACATTTTTAACATCCAATTTCCCGTAGCACTAAGCTTCCTTTTTGTCTCTGTAACCATTTATTCTAAAATCGATTTACTCATAATAGTTTGTATTGTATACTGGATTTATCAGTATACAAAACAGAACATTTTATAATATTGATGTTTTTGGTAGATATTTCTTGATAAAACTCCATAGTTAATGGTTTTGATAAAATTATAAATAAAGTTATCAATGTAACTTCTTGGTTTAGTTTTACTTTTTTATTATTTTGATCAACGAGCGCTTTCGCCTAAGCAGGCATCTGCAAGACTGGTAAATTGTTTACAACGTTTACAGTTTTTGTACTTTTTTTTTACATATTTTGGAGTTAGGGAGATCAAATAAGATTTTAACAGGGGACAGAAAACATAAATATTTACAACTACTTTGCTAAACAGTTCATTTTTGGGAGTTATTGATTTATAATAAAAAAATAAAACTGAACCAATAAGTTTTATTGATAACTTTATTTAAAATTTTATCAAAATCATTAGAAAATTTCATATTTATCTCATTCCTTCCATTGTCTCTTTTTACATCTGCCTCTCAGTGGAGCAGCATATGGATATCACCGGATGCTTCTAAGAGACCCTATCACTAGCCGACAATCTCGTCTCCTTCCACGTCAATCCCGCATCCCGTAGTTCTGACGAATAAAGCTGAAAAATCGTCATCGACGGCCTTCCATGTTTTTCCGAGTTCAATGGTTGATTCTATCATCCCTATTTATTTGTGCTTGTAATATAGAGATGATGCAAAAACGAGAATAAATACATGGCACATCTGCCCAGAAAAACGTGACAAGTATTGAGTTTGAATAGCTAGAAAATGAGTTTGAATAGATCCAAGCAGAGACGGGTAAAAAGTCTAGTTACCATAAATTGAATGAATTATAAGAAATTATAAAACTGTATATTTTACATCTGTTTTTATTATATACATTCAAACAAAACTTTAATTCATACAGTAATTATTACTTTATAATTAAATTATTTTCATTTAAACTCTTTTATTCCCATAATATATAAAATCATGATTTACAACCCCTGCTTGTGCTTTTATATAACATAGAAATTGGTTTAGATCAGTGTAAAAATTATAAATAAAAGTGGAATAAAACTACATACGCATTTTTATTATTATAATAAGAAATTTGATAAACGACCCATGAATTTATCAAAAAAAGGAAAGGAAGAGGGGACTTACCGGCTCCGCAGTACTCCATAACGAGCCACAGCTGGTCGTCCTTGCCGGGCGGGCTCTTCTTGATGAAGGCCCCATAGTAGGTGGCGATGTTGCGGTGGCTGGAGTATTTCTTCAGGACGTTGATCTCCAGCTTGATCTCCTCCTCCTCGTCCTCCGTCACGTCCATGACCTTGATGGCCGCCAGCTGCCCCGTCTTGGTGTGGCGGCCCTACGAGCAAACGTAAACCTCAGTTAAATTGAAAATACTCATCATCATAATTTCCCTATATCTATGAGGCCAAGAGCCCTGTGTTGAGTTGGGATACAACATAATGGAAAGTGAAAGCATGCATATTATTAAACAATAGCAAAAATGAGTACATAAACACATATTTAAATAAACATCTGGACAACACGCTTAAATAGTATATAAATCTATGCAATATCTCAGCAGTCTCTTGCAATGGTCTCTTACTTGTACACTTCTCCTGAAAATGGCTTTCGTTTTGGACAGCTTAATATCGTGAATAAACTGGCAAAAAACATTAACTCGAAAATATGCAGATTTGACTTAATGATGCAGTTTTGTAAAGTTTTTGACGCTCTAGAAACTGGCAAAATTCACTAAGCCATATTAAATTTCATATATCTGTAGTTTTAAAAATAAATTTAATGCCGGGTATTAAATTCAGTCTTAAAGCTTTAAATAACTTAAAATTGACTTAATATGAAATTAAAAAATGGAAAAATTAAAAACATGTTCTTATTTTTTTATTATATAAATAAAAGATGAGTGATACTTTAATCCACAAATTTGGAATATCCAGTGACCATCTTCGAGACTTTCGTCAGTCCAGTCTCGAAGATGTCGTGAAAGCGATGAAACCGGTCACTGTATATTCCAAATTTGTGGATTAAAGTATCACTCGTCTTTTATTTATATAATAAATTACAATAAACTTCCATCAAGAATGTTCACTTACAAACTTAAATGTTTTAGATAACATGTTCTTAAATGAGCACATAACATCTTACTATATTTAAATAAGATATAAAAGTGTAAAAATGGAACAAAACTTAAATGCTTGAGTTCTCAAAACAGGAATTTGAGAGTTAAAGTTTTTTGCCAGTATATCCGCGAAATGTTCATCCAGGACATTGAACACTCTTAGGACCACAAAAGGTAGGTAGGCGAATGCGCCAACAAAGGGAATGATGATGATGAGTTTATAATAATATACAAAACTTGTCCTTGTAAAAAGCCTAAAATTTGTATTTACACCAAAAAACATTTTGTTTTATAACTTGAATCTTATAAGAATCAAATTAGTGCGAAAAACATAACAAATTACATTTTCAGTATTTTAAAAGTTCAATATATTTTTTACAGATACCCGATTTGAAATATTTGGGTGAAAAAAACACCTTTTACAAAAAATGTATTTGAGAAATTACTCCGCGTGTGATGTCTTAAGTTCTCTTCCGCTTCATCTAAGTCAGTTCTGCCTATTGGTCCGTTGACAGTTAGTAAACTGGAAATCTTCCACAACTCTCTTGTCATTGGTTGATTCATATGAACTAGTGACGTCATTCAAAGTAATTTGTTTTTATTAAAATATTTTTTAATATTTTTTTCCTACATTTTCAAGAAACTTGGCCATTTAATTTAATAAAACATTTAAGTTTGTGAGTGAAAATTATTGATGGAAGTTCATTGTAATTTATTATAGAAATAAAAGACAAGTGATAAGTTAATCCACAAATTTGGAATATCCATACCAGTCTCGAAGATGTCGCGAAAGCGATGAAACCGGTCTCTCTCGGAAACCGAAACATGCTCAAATTTTTACCGTGCATAAGAAAACATTTTCATATTTAATTTCCCGCAGGGCTGAAGTTCCTCATAGAAATATAAAAGAATTTTTTTGAATCATTATCATCATTCCCTTTATTTATTTATTTATTTATTAACGGACATTGTCCATGTATACAATTTATAAGGTTTAAATATTACAATAAAAGAATAGTTTAAAACATTTTTTAAAAAAAGAAAGAAGCATTGACAAACATAAGGGACATCGAGACAAGATCTGGACTATTTATTTAGTGCTCGTTTAAATCGTTGTAAACTTAAACCAAAAAAGTCCAGATCTTGTCTTGAGTTAACAATACGACAAAGACGGGTCATTGGAGAATTTAGGCCATAGTTTGTTCTATGCTGATCGATGAGCAGTACTTCATTGTTTCTCAATCTACGAGTCGGAATATTGAATTTTACTTGTCCCAGTAATGATGGAACATCGATTATACCATTTAGTATGCCGAACATATATATGGAGTCAATATTAGTTCTACGTTTTTGTAGACTAGAAATATTTAACATTGACTCTATTTCAGCATAAGAATCTCTCTAGTCTGAGCATCCACGCTATTTTTCGAAGCAAGCGATGTTGGACTGATTCAATGTGATTTATGCGATTTCCGCACCTTATTGTGCATAGGGCACTGCATTGATACACCAATCGCAGCGTATCTTGATCATTCTTACACTTCAGGTACCAAACCAGGGTCTATGAAATATTTTGGTGTAAAAACATCCTTTTAAATAAATATTTCATATCAAACATGTCGGGAATCGAACCCGAGACCTCTTGCATGGTAGGCAAACGCGCTGACCGTATATTATTTTAATACATTCGCATGTTTTAAATGCTTCCTGTCGGTGCCGCATTTGTTTGTTGTTACGAGGCCGACATAAAATATATAAATTATATTTTAGATTAACTTCAGGCTTAATTGTAGGGTGTAGTTTTTTAAAGCGACCTTTCACACGATTCGACACAAACCACAAAAAAACCGTGTCCTGAAAAATGAAGTTTCAAGCGAATGTCGAGTTTCGAACAAAACGGTCCTCAATTTGTAATCGCTGTTTTGGTGTGTAAATAATAAATAAAATAAACTGGAAGACAATGTCACAATAAAGTGGCGACTTAAGCATCTATTTTGGAAATGTAACAAATGACGCCGGTCATGTTACGTATAATTACCCGCAGGAGGGGGATTTGAAGAAAGAATAAAACAATAAAACAACCGCTTGGCGAAGCGCCAGGGCAGAGGAAATTCCAGGAAATGAACTGTGGATTCCGATACAAGGAACATTGTCATATTTTAAAACATTATTTTTTCCTAGTAAGGAATGCGCAATTGTACTGTGGTATACTGAGAAAAAAACACAAAAAAATACAAAATTGATTTAAAAGTCCTTCTTACTAAGATAAACTGTTCTAAAAAGAAAGGACATCATCATCATACCTTGTCCACACCCGACAGTGCATAGGGCACCGCATAGCAGGGACGTGCGGTGGGATTTTTGATTAGGGAAGCAATTGATATATAAGTAATTGGTAAATAATAATATACATTGCCCTTAAGAAATTGAAGACAAACTAAATACTATATACATACGACTAGAAATAACAACAATAATTTTACACATCTAGTAATAAATTGTAATAACAAATCAACCAACTTCACTATATTTATCATAATATTTGACAAAAATGCAGTAAAACCAAATAGATACGATCTGCGATACGATCCCACTTGCTATTTAATGATGCTCACACTTACACACACCTTAACACTTAATCCCACACAAACACACCTCTACACTTACTCTCATACAAATACACATAAACACACCCTTTTGCTGTACCACAATTTAATATGTAAAATTCGCTGGTCTGTCTTTAAACCGTATCTTTTTTAAGTTATTATGTCATTGTCGACTGTTTGTTTCTTTAAAATAAACAAATAAAATAAATAAATAAATATTATCTTGTTAAAAAACATGACCTTTTTAACGAAAAAGAATTGGTAATGAACCCGAAAAATCAATATACGTAGTAGATTATAAACTATTTTCTCATACCAAATAAACATTTTTTTATGTAATGTTTGAATTAAATTCTACATTTTATTTTGTATTCCTACTCCCCGTCATAAAATAATAATTATAATGTTATGTTCAGCGCCAAAATACCAACATCGAATCTGTGCTGCGCGGCGTTGCGTTGCGTTCGCATCGCATCTAAACTACATGAAAAATGTAAGAAAAATAAAGTTTCGTTTGCTTCGGCAGCCCAGGGAGAATTTAAGTCTGCGCCTGCATCCGAACTGCGCGTTCAGTACGGCGCTGGAACGGAATTTCAAATTTGCTTCCATCGCTCTGATCGCTCTTTCCTCGAGACGCAGTCAGCCAGTAGTAAGTACGAGCCGATTAGTACGCGCATGACAGCGCAGACGAATGGATGTGTTTGGGGGTCAAGTTCATTTTTATCATTTTTTTGCTAGGCGATAGTAAAATTTCTCCGCAATTTATCGTGATTAATAATAAAACTATTATTTGTTTATAGTAATCTAAATGTTAGGTATTTAAACTGATAATTAATTTATTAAACATGCCATTTTACAAACATTATTTCTCTAAATTTAGGGGAATCAATGGTTCCATGCGTTCACATGAAGGTAAGGTGTTCAGCCTTTTGCTACGGGTACCAGTTGGGGAACATGAAATACTGCAGTTCAGAACCTCCATTTTAATAAATATTTAATGTCGACCTTCAGGGGAATCAAACCAGACCTCAAGCTTGGTAGGCAAACGCACCAACCATTAAACTACAAGATAGACATGACGTGTGATGCCAACTACAAGCTATTTTGTGTGGTGGTGGTTTTTTAATCCGAAAATTATAAATGAATACTTGTTTTTAATAGATTGATCGTTATATATCTATAATCGTAAAAATCTACTTTAAATATTTGAAAAGAAAAATACCAAAATTACATTTGTTCAAATTCCATTGTTAAAGGAGATTTTATTGAGGATAATTTATATAGGACCATTTTTGTAAAAATCACCACGAGGACACTGTACAATAAGTATCCCAACACGTCTTGCAGCTACAGAACGCATGGACAGTATGACATCTAGCCCCCATTTACATTTTATTTAAAAATTAACTTTTTAACATTTCCAGTTTTTTTTTTTAAACATTGGAATTCTGGATCCATTTACGAAATTTAAGTATGAAATAATTTGATAGGTGATGGCATTTACACACAGAAGGTAGATTGACAAACGTCTGGCGGCTACAAAGCAAATGGTTGAATGGTCGCTGGTTGGTAAATGGATCGACAGCTATGTTACGGGGCCCGGGGGTAATTACGTATACGTATATGTATTTTTATATATATTTATATGTACGTGTGCTTTATTAATTTAGTTAATTATTGCTTACTTCTCGGCATGAACACTTGACAAGTGTACTACTATGCTCTATTTTTACATTTATTATTTGTAAATTTATTGATATCATTTTAATATTGCTAGAATTCCACTCCTCCATACGCTTTGTAGCTGCACCATGATTGGTTATCTAGCTTTTATATATCAACTATAAAATACATAGATTTTGTAAATGGGGTCTAGAATTCCAATCATCTATGCGCTTAGTAGCTGCAAGACGTGTTGTAATCTTACTTCTTTTTATTATTCGTATGATAATTATTTTTAAATATCATAAATACACTAAATTTTCAAAATGTGTAAATGGGGGCTAAATTTCCAACCGTCGATGCGCTCTGTAGCTGCAAGACGTCCTGTAATCTATCTCCTGTCTGTTATAATTTTTAATTGATCTTAATTGAAAATGAGGAACTAGAATCCCAACCGTCCATGCGCTCCGTAGCTCCAAGACGTGCTGGGATATTTATTTATTGTTCAGCGCCCTTGAAATTATTTTTACAAAAATGGCGCTATTTAAATTATCCAACTATATATACGTATTTTTATTATTATAATTAAAATGCAGTTCCACCAAGAAACGTCAGTAGAAAAACTCAATCTCTATCTATCTATTGAATGTAAGAACTTATTAAACACTATTATATTTTAAAACGGCGTAAATTTGTATAAATCGTCGACATATAGGCGTAATGTGTATTTAAAATTTTAATTTTAAAATTTAAAATGAAATAACATGAATTGAATACTTAAAATAACAAAGGTAACGTTCGTACATTGCACTTATGTCAAAATGCGGAAAATAAAACCGCTTTCATTTTAACAGTGGTTAGTTTGTTATTTTCACGCGAGTATTAAACGAAATGTGTACATTTGTTTTAATTGGGCAAATGTGTTTATAAACGACATGTGATTCTCTCCGGTAAACATATTTTTTTCCGACGCGACGTGGGCTCCGCAAATAAAAATATGAAAGTTTTCTTACCTTGTATACCTGACCGTAGGTTCCATTGCCGACCACTTCAATCAGCTCAAATATCCCCGCCGGGTCCTGGAAGGAATGTCAATTCATCATAATTAAAATACAGCCATGGTGAATTCATAAAATAGTTAATCTGATCTCGGAATTGGTCCGGTGAATCACACCCCATCGCAACGGCAGTGACAAAAAAATAAGTATTTCGATAGCTATAGCTTCCCCCGACACGCCTCGGTTAAAATATAAACGGCCGAAACATTTTTTAAGTTTACATTTGGGTAATTTTATTTACCTTCAGCGCATTCAAATCAATGTCATCGAGCGAACAGTTAACAGACGGAGCAAGTTGATGCGCCATCTTGAGTGTATATTGTCACCCACGAAGACAAAGCTCGAAAAACTCATTAAAGTCTCAAACCACACACAATTATTACACTACACTTGTTTAGAAACGTTTCGCTACTTCTAATACTTTACTAATTACTTTCATCATGTTGTAAAAAAGTCATTATTTACAAGAAAAACACTCTGAGCAGACAAAAACAGACGTAACATGGCTGACGCGCCCCGAAGTGCACCCGTGAATTAAAGCAAGAGAACAACATTCCCCTGCCTGTGACAGCTGTAATACCAACATAAGAGACAAAAAAGTTGCCATAAAAAAGGGTGGTATTAAATGATATAGATAAGAACTGAGTAACACCGGGATATCTCAACGCTCTGTTAGAGGGGACGTTGATATCTGACATAAAAATATTTTCGATATGAGACTGAGACAGCACTAGTAGAAAAAAATACAGGTGAACGTCGTTTTGCGGTGGTTCGATTAACGCTGATTTACAACTACGCCGGTTGGTGTTGGCGGGAGATTCTCTGGTTCGCCTGACACTACACGACAGTAGGCGCCGCAATTCTAATAGCAGACACACTTTTACACGTTGTTTTATCCTTTTACCGTTTACGCGAGCAGCCTATTGTGTGAGCGAATTTTTTTCCGAGGCAGTTTTCGTTTTGTTATAAAGACAAATAAAAAGGTGTGATTATACAGGGTAAATTAATTCCTGTCACATCTGAAACCACGATGATCAGTATGAGCAAGAATACATATTGGCACATCAAATTATTTATTTAAAACGAATGAAATTTAAAATAATAAAATATCAAAAAAAGGAAATGGTTGCTCACTTCTGCAGGGGAGAAGTGAGGGGAGCTTGAATGTTGGTCATAAGACTTCCCCTTCACCCCTCCCTCTCGTGTCACCTCTTCAGAAGTAAGCAACCGTTTGCTTTTTTTGATATTTTATTATTTTAAATTTCATTCGTTCCAAATAAATATTTTAATGTGCCAATATGTCTTCTTGCTCATACTGATCATCGTGGTTTCGGATGTGACAGGGTTTAATGAACATTCTGTATATATTTTTTATTATTATTAAAATTAAAACAATATATTTTTTTTGTATTTTATGCTACGATTTTGCAAGAAAGGGAGCACTAATCAAAGCAAACGAAATTGGACGCTTTTTAAAAAAAGGTGTGAGAATTTAATTAAGTGCCGACAAACTGGTGAGACAAACGCATTATATCGAGAGATTATGAATTATTTTGTAAACGAATTTAAACTATGTTTATTTAATACATTTATAATTTATTTTGAATATACAGGTGTTCTTTAAACCCTGTCACATCCGAAACCACAATGATCAGTGTGGGCAAGAAGACATATTAGCATATTAAAAAAAATATTCAGGAAAAAGATTTTTTTTAAATAAAATTAAAAAAAAACAAATGGTAGCTTACTTCTGCAGGGGAGAAGTGAGAGGAGCGTGGCGCAGTATCAGACTCCCCCCTTCCACTCCTCGTTTCTGCCCTGCAGAAGTATGCAACCATTTGCTTTTTTTGATATTTATATTTTTTTTAATTATTCGTTCTAAAAAAAATATTCAAATGTGCCAATATGTCTTCTTGCTCATACTGATCATCGTGGTTTTGGGTGTGACAGGGTTTTATGAACACCCTGTATATAGGATATGTATTAAATAAACATGATACATTGTTCTCAGATTTTGACACGGAACCCAACCTTGTATCTTCCGTTATATATGTGTTCATTTTACACTGATTCGGAATGGAATCCCGGTGTATAACGACGTTTACCTGTATTAAGATAAGTAATTGACATATTTTGATTTTAGTTTGAAATTCTTTTCGTTGAAAAATACACACTCAATCAAAATCTTTTCAAACCGATAAATTTTTCATTTTTTAATCGCAATTGTTTCAAAATAATTCATAAATTTGGGTAAAATTTCTTCTTCTTCTTCTTAATTTTTCTTCTAATATTACATACACACTACACAATATATAACTTATGTACAACTTAATACCAATTATAACTACCTATTTATATAAAAATTTAATATTTGTTTATTGGGTGGGGACAAGAGAGTTAAAATATGAGTAGAGAATGGGGCTCTGATATCGGATAGGATTTGTTAAATTTAATGGTATGATTAACATGTTCTACATATTTTCAGTGACAGGAATGATCCGCTGAAATTGGATTACCAATACCATTTTATTTTTATATATTTATTCCACTTGTGTAATAAAAGGTTTTTGGCGTATATATTTTTGTGCTGTATTGAGTTATAAAGGTGCTAAAATTGCTTTGTTTCTTTGTTGTTCTAAATATGTGTGTTTTTTTATTTTAATTTTAATATTATTTAAGTCCCAAACCTAGTTCTTACTCCTAGGAATGTAATTCATTTGTAGGTATTATACTTGTAAAATACTTTGTGTCATAAAATAAATACCTATGTCTCACTGGGTGCGGATAAGAAAAATGGTATGAACTTAATGGCTGCCTTTTTGAGCCTCCAGATTGTTTTGTTTTTTTTTTTTTTTTTACATAAAAAAATATCTGAAGTTAATCTCCCCCTGTTGCCTTTTTGAGCATATTCATTAATTATTAAAATTGGTTGATTGGCAACATTCTTTCAATGTCACATTTGTCCATGGATTATAGACAATAGCTTAGTTTTTCGTTGCATAATTTTGACGTTTGGGAAAATTCTTACGAACTTGTAGTTCGGGATAAAAACTTGGTTATTTTATTAAAAGTTCAGTGTCGAGGCATTTATAAAAATGGCTCGCGCTCAGAGCAAGATCGTCGCGTTGTTTAAGCAAGGGTGGAACGAAATTCCTGAAGTAATCGGAGTGACTGGCGTCGCTCTCTCAGGTTTGGTGGTCGCAGCAATAGGATTGAAACGATATATTGCCGACGACGGGGAAAATAGAAGATACAAAGCGAAATATATCATCATGCGCCCCGATGACCCGAGGGTTGCATTTATTCGCAAGGACTGAACAGAACGGAAAACAAACATTGCATAAACATCTTTCTTTTCTCAATATGTAAATATCTAGCAATTAAACATTTCAATTTTGAATGTATTTTGTTTGATTTTTCGGTATTTTCTTATTCCATGAGACAAGCTGTAAGTATGATTTTTTTCCAAGCTTTTCTCGATAAATTATGTTGTCAGTTTGTTTAAATGTGCAAAATGAACAAGTTCGAGACATCCTCCAAATGCAGAAGCGCATTGGGCACTGCTGCAATGGTTCTCACCTGTTAAGAATCCATGTCCGGGACTCTGCGATTTGCGAATGTCAGCTTGATGAAGAAGATTTAAACCATGTTTTTTTTTATGCCCCATAAATGATTGTTATACTGATTTCCTATCCGACCTCTCTGATATTAATATCCCATTCCCTATTCATATTCTAACTCTCCTGTCCCCACCCAATAAACATGCATTAAAAATTCTATGTAAATATCTAGTTATAAATGGTGTTAAGCTGTAAATATGTTGTAATATTACATGTATATATTATATTAACCCTCCCTCCCCAGTGATGTGTAGCTAGTACACATTACGTCTAATAACTATAATATCTTTATAAATATAATAAATATTGGGTTTAGATTTTCAGTATTCCTCCATTACACATTTACGTATCGAATGAAATAATTTGTTATTAAATAATAAGTACTTATTAGGCACAGAAAAGCATTTTATCGGAAATCGGGGATAAATTACAAGTATACTCACAGTATACCAATGTTTCGCTTTGTTGCGTATGAAGAAAAGAGTAAAGAATTTACGCCCGTCGCAAAGTCAGTCACGTAGTCCAGTACTAGCTACTTAGTAGCTCTTGGGAAGTTGGCGCAGGTGCACGTTTCGCCCGAGTTGTTAGCGATACCCAATGATTTTTTCATGTTTTCAGCAGTTAGATTTGAAATATTTTCACCTTTGAATTAAATTATGGTTAATTAAAGCCATTCCCTATAAATATTCCATTTTTCCGTTTTTAAATCTCTTATTTTTTTAATGTGTAGTGACTACACAGCACCGTAATGCTTAGGACAGTAAGGGAAAGGTTAAATACTTACTTACTAACTTGTATATATTATATTACTAACACATGTGTAAATATGTAAAAAAAAAAAACTCTAAACTGGCCAGAACACCCGAGTTGAGAGGTGAAAAAGCCATAAAAAAAACGAAGAAGAAATGTGCCAATACATTTTGCCAATTGATCGTCGTTCCTTTTGTCGTACAGCACACCCTTCTGATAGAAACTTGTTAGCTTGGAAGTGACGGTTATAATCGTCAGTTCAAAAGACATCGATAGAGAAGACGGCTATAGCCTACGAGAAACATGATCAAAGGCCGTTTACACTGAATATTGTTTTGTCCTAGGACACAGGATAGACGGGCAGGCTGTCTCCACGGAATAATTACTACCCCCACCACCACACACGGCCGCATTGACCTTGTGTGAACGCCCACGGACATGACGTGGACGTGTAGCTTCCGCACATGCATGTCGTGTTGGTTTTATATTTTTGTGCAACAAATATGGTGAAGGTGTATAGTGGATTTTGCATGTTGGTTTAATTGGTGTCCTGACTAAGAGTCGGGTACGTCTCAAAACCGGTAGACATAGAAAAGTCAGTAAGTGGTTATATACAAATATTTAATAACATTTAGTAAAATGTTTGACCACAAACTTTTGTAAAACACCCTTGAGATATTAAATTACAAAAAGGTGCTATACAAGATGTTCTTAAAACCCTGTCACATCCGAAACCACGATGATCAGTATGAGCAAGAAGACATTGGCACATTATAATAAATTTTTAGAACAAATAAAATATTTAAAAAAACTAATGGTTGCTTACTTCTGCAGAGGAGAAACGAGGAGGGGGGGGAGGAGTCTGATATACCGTCAACCGCGCGGCGGTGCCCCCCTCGCTTCTCTGCAGAAGCACGCAACCATTTGTTTTTTTAAATATTTTATTTGAACAAAATTTGTTCATTCTAAATATGCTAATATGTCTTCTTGCCCATACTGATCATCGTGGTTTCGGATGTGACAGGGTTTAAAGAACACTCTGTATAAGTTATCCATAATAATGAAATAATAAACATAATACAGAAAGAAAATCACTCATTTATTATCCATAAAATACAACTTCAACAATCAAACGAATACTGTAATTTAATGAACATTAAAAAATGGATCACAGATTTATAAATAAAATACATTATGTAAATACAGAGTATCAAACAAGAAGATTTTTCAGATAGGTTTAAACCTAATTTATTCTTATGATAGTTTTAAAATGACAATTTAATTTTTATTTCTTGGCACTCGTCTGTTTTATGCAATATAAATGAATTCCAGAAATTAAAATGACTTGAGATGTACTGAGATCAATTTATTTAAATGATTATATAGCGTAGGTTTTCACAATCCTTTTTATCAATATGTTTCTTTTTTGGGTGATACCGTGTGTGTTGGATTTGTTCTGACGTTTCGGCTACCATTGCAAGAGCCATCTTCAGGGTAAACTGAGTGTTTTGTAGAAAAAAATATGTGTTTAAGTACTAGTAATTTGTACCGTGTCGCAGTCGGCAGTAGGCACATTTCTATTAGTTTTAGTAGTAAGCAGTGCTGGGGACCATGTTGAGTTTAATTTAAGCCCGTCGTCTTTGTTTATGTTATTTGGGTGTCTGTGTATTTCAATTGCCTCTCATTATTCATGCACTGTAATTACTGGGTTTATATAAAATTTTCAGTTCGATGGCAAAAAAATGTCCGGTGTCTATAAAATGTTTCGCTATTGCGGATTTGTCTGGGTGCCCAAGTTTACACGCTTTTTGGTGTTCGTCAATCCTTTTCTTTGCTGCACGCCCTGTTTGTCCTATACACTTTATTACATCCTTGGCAACTTAGTTTATAAACAGCTTCCGTTTCCACGCATACTTTTTTCTAAAAAACACTCAGTTTACCCTGAAAATGGCTCCTGCAATGGTAGCCAAAACCTCGGAACAAATCCAACACACACGGTATCACCCAAAAATGAAACATGTTGATTATTCGATTATTGAAATCATTTGATGCCTCGGCGTCAGGTGGCAACCGGCCATAAAACAGAAAATGAACAACAAATCTCCTATAGTCCTTAAAATATAGTTTGATTAGAATGACAGTTGTCAGCAAAAGTGAGAACATAACTTTGTAGTTACATCTAAGGAGTGATTTATATGGACACTCGAAAAATCATTTGTATCTGGCGTGATAATTTTTTTTTTTTAATACAATGCTTCACATATAAATCAACATAATTATATAAAATCAGCTTTAAAACTAAAATAAACCTAATTATTAACAACGTTCTTACAAGGTTACATCATTTTGCAAAAATGTTAAAGATAGGGCAAATTGATCAATGTAAATCGATCAAATAAAAAAATTATTCAGTCGTTGTTCATAAAAAGAGTATTTAATGTCTTATTTTTTAGTAAATAATTGTCTTAAACACACTATAATAGGCTTTTTGCGTTATTATATCAATTTTCGGAAACAGAGTCTCATGTTTGCATGAAAAAACGGATAAAATTGATTTGATGGGTACATGACCAGTGATCAATTTCCCATCACTAGTGACATTAGTTTGACAGCTGTCATTTTAATCAAGCTATACTTTAAGGACTATAGTCCGACGTGTAGACTGGTGACTAGGAGGGCTGACCCCAAGTAAATGGGACAAACAGCCAGGAGGTTGACGAAAAAGATGCATTTAACTCTTTCATACGCTTATTACAATTTTTGCATTACAAGCTCTCATACATCGTGAAATGTATTGCAAATAAATTGTGTATGTAATTTACAAAGGTCTATTAAAAAAAGTATTTTTGGGGAATTTACATATTTTCTAAACTTATTGTTTTTTTTTAACTTAAGCATCATTTATAAAAAGATATTTTAAAATTTATTTTCATTGTGAATTTACTATTTGGATGATTTTCACTATACACACACACATAGTCTCTCAAACAAGAAGAGAAAATTGTAAAAATAAGAACTACAACTGATTTGAACTCTGGCAACACTAAATTATAGGTGGCATGTTTTCTGATTTTCACAATGTTACATTTTCACAAGGTTAATTCAAGTTCACAATGTTCTATTTCAATCGCTCTGTTTTTAAAGCTACCATAAAATAAAATCCATAAAAACACTGGCGTCCTTAATTATTTCCTAACTTAATTTTAATTCAATAAAGTGTAAATTTACCAAAAAGAATGGTCTGAATATAAAAATACAATTCTGATAATGTGTCTAAATTATATATATATTCGAAAATTAATTCTAAAGATTTAATGATGCATAATACAGTTATTTCATTGTTTACTGGTACAAGTTACGTGTATGTAGTTTGTTTACAGATATACATTTTTCTATCCATAATTTAGGAACAATGTATAAATTAAACTCTTCAAAAATGAGATTAGATTTTGATCTCGTTAACTCCCTTGGGAATGAAATCCAGCCTATCTACAAACATTTGGACAAACTCAAATCATCGTTTAAACTAACTGGTATAAGAACAAGTATAAATATTGGAAAAGTGTTTTAGGCCATCGCCTAGTGGGTGAAATAATTCAGCCAGATGAATCTCACCCGCAGTAACAAAAGTTTCAGCTCTTTTACTTCACAAAAGTCAACAGATTGAAGAGTTGAAGACATGTGGATGTTAAAACACAGGCAGAATGGTGAAGGTCGGCCTCGTGGTGTAATGGTCAGTGCGTTTGCCTACCATGCAAGAGGTCTCGGGTTCGATTCCCGACATGTTTGATATGAAATATTATTTAAAAAGGTGTTTTTACACTAGAATATTTCATAGTCCCTGGACTGGTACCTGAAGTGTAAGAGTGATCACCTTACCTTCATGTTACATACTTTCAAAAAAAATATATATATTTGTGTTCTTGTGATTTACCCAAATATTTCATTTTAAGGGCTATTTTCAACGAGTTGTAAATAACTCAGTATTAGAAAATGGGAATCAAGTTGGGGTAGAGTGGGATTCGAACCACGGACCTTTAAGCCGTGAGTCTGAGACACTAGCCACGAGACCACAACCCGATTCAAATAGTGTGCAAACCAGCCAACAACACGTCATAAGCCTTGTTAATGCCTAGACTTCCATATTCCTGCTCAAAAATGTTTTTCTCTCTCTGTTGCATAAAATTAAGATCTTTCAGATGCCTTTCAATACGCTATCCATGGGTGTCGGCTCATACGATGCTTAAAATTCCTAGAAAAGTGGTACACATAACTCAATTTTGGCTACAGTGGCGAATCGGTCACTTAGCTTTTATACTGTTTGAGACTTTGAGCTAACCCATATCTATCTATCTTCATCCCACACCGTGTTAATGGCGAAGAGATCTACAAAAAGCCGGAAGATCTATCCCAAGGAATTAAGTACTGGTGTTTGTAACGTGCCCTTGAGGTAATCTTTACAAGCATGCGGCCATAAAAATCATCTACCATTAATATAATATTATAACACTATTTCTTCCTGCCTTTCGCCGGAGCCTTTTCCTTAGAAGAAGCTGCTTTCGCTTTTGATTCCTTAGAAGTGGATGGCTTTGCTTTTGTAGTTGTTTTCTTAGATTTCTGTGGGAAAAAGATCATATTATATTTTTTGTTTCACACATATCGACATACTATGGAAACTGCATTTTGCGAGGTTTACATGAGAGCAAAAACAAAGATTGATATTTTTTTAAGAAGCTATAAAAAACTGATATTCATATAATTGTTTTTACTTTATGCTTAAATTATTTTAATTTAAACTGTTATTCCCATAATTATACAAAATCATGATTTACAACCCCTGCTTGCACTTGTATATAACATAGAAATTTGTTTAGTCTCCCACCAGTCTGACGATGTCGGTCACTACAAAACCCAGTCACTGGTAAAAATTATAAATAAAAGTGGAATAAAACTATATACGTATTTTTATTATTATTATTAAAATGCAATGCCAGCAAGAAATGTCAGTAGAAAAACTCAAACTATGCCTTTAATTTATACGGAAATGACCACCCCAATGCCAGGATACCAGTGTCAATGTCATACCATAAAAAAGTCATGATACAAAACTTGTCATAATGTGACTCCACAAATTATCATAATGTTACATCAAAAAGTATCATAATGATACTTAAGAGGAAACGCGGTCTTTCATTTCTTTATACAAATAGTCCCGTATTTTCTCCCTGGATAATGGCACTAGAGCAATTTTTTTTAACAAACTATATTTATTTACCATTGGCGTGTCTATTGTTTTGCTTTTTTGATTAATTGTTTTTTTAAGGGAGATACGACTATCCAAAAATTTAAAAAAGCACCCAGTTTTATCTGCCATCTTCGGACGTACGGTATACAAATATGATAAATAATTCATTCTGATATCTTTCTAAAAATATGACATCGAATTCGGTTCGGTATGGAGGTGCGGAAAACGGGACAGCGAAATGTCGAATTTTTTCGATTTCAGTTGGCCAAAATCAATCCTTGGTGCAGATGTCTTTCTCGCACTGTATCGAGAAAGTGACAGAAGGACGATGTTCAAATACCTATTTGTCAAAATTCTTACTTACCACATATCCTCTTAAAATGATATAATTTTACGTCACAAAGTGTCAGGTCATCCAAAAATTCTCATGACACAAAACAATGTCATAATATCATATCACAGTGTTGTAATGCCATTCCACATATTGTCATAATGATGCAAAGCAACATGTCATACCAGAAAGAGTAATTTTTACGTTCTCCACTTTTTGAAAGTCATTTAATATTGCAATTACTTATTAGTTATTAGCTGTCCTCGTGGAATTTACAATACTTATATTTATAACACATATAAATTTTTTCTTCGATCGAAATGAATCTCCGGGGCATACCTTGATCAGTGCATCGTGTTCCACGTCGCTGTCTTCCTCCTCTTCTCCCGACTCGTGGGTGGGTTCCGAGTAGGGGAGCGTCTCTGAGTCAGTTTCCAGCCCGGAACTCAGGGTCGAGCGACTTTTCTTCACACTCACAGCGGAGTAAGGCAGAGCGACGGCTTCCTTGTTATACGCTCGAGTGAGAGCAGCTTTAACCTGAGAGAGGAAAATACAAGGAAAAGTTAATATTAACAGATAGATACTATTCAGTACTATATAAGCTCCTGACGTCACTGTGACCTGTGACAGGTCTCTGTAAATTAAATCTCGCCCTCCGAGACTAAGCCTTTAAAGAGCCGACTACTGATTAGAGGGCGGGTGCTTTATTATCGCTAAATCTCCCACTCCAAATCCAGGTCTTTAAAGTGTGGGGCAATTAGTCCCATCTCTGTTGCAATCAATTTCTTTTCATGTTTCCAACCGTGTCACCAGAAGTCAAAATCTTGTAATAGTAACTTTTGTTTTTATGTCCCAATGTCCAGAATGTGTAGATTAGACAATTGGTGACACAACTTGGAATTCCTTGGGATAGATCTTCCGGCTTTTTGTAAATCTCTTCGCCATTAACACGATGTGGGATGAAGATGGATAGATATGGGTTAGCTCAAAGTCTTATACGTTGATTGTGTTATTAAATATATTGTATACCATTATTTTATTGCCCTTGTTTGTCTTTGCTACATAGTTTTATGTTCTTTTTGTTCAATTTCTTGTACATATGTTTCTTCATATAACTGTTGTAATTGGCTTAGGCCATATATATAATTGATAAAATTTGTATGGAATATGTAAATAATTTAAGTCTTGTGTATTTAATACTACGTGAGAAGGGGACTATGGTGTGGCCATCGACCTATTAATACACGTAAACGCGCCCTATAGAGTAAAATATTTTTAAAAAGTAGTGGCACGAAAATGTACCCATAGTTACAGAGTTTGTTTTTTTGTACGGGGGCTGCATTCGGTTGTATATATATACAACTAAAAATGGGAGGATACGCATTTACATAACGTAACATACTTTAGAATCCACCATAGCCATGTGGTCCCTCTTCCCCGGCCAGGCGCTCAGCTCCAGCAGGGAGTCCAGGTCTTCCCTCAGGAGGTGGTAGGTCTGCAGTACGCCGAGGGACTCCGGGACGCCCCCTGCGCCCTCCTCCAGCGGCCTAACAATGGAGTCTCGGAGGTAAGAAGCGTAGTCTAGTCGGATGGATAGCTTCGAGCCACTCGTGCTGGAATCATAAAAGAAAAAACATTTTTCAAGAAACCCCCGCTTTCACTTGTATTGTAATAGCATCTACACGGGTATACCAGAGAATAAAATGACTCGCGTACAGTCTGTGTAGCGCAGTCAGTTCTGATTATTTATTTTTTTAATAAAAAGAATTATGAGTCGTAAATAACTCACTATTAGAAAATGGAAATCAAGTTCGGGTTGAATGGGGTTCGAACCTCGGACTTCTGATCCGTGAGTCCGCGCAACACTAGCCACGAGACCACAACCCGATTACAGCTCAGAACACCCAGGCTTGAGCAAAATGATATTTAATTTTTGTGTCCTCACCGGGAATCGAACCCGAACCTACCGGGCTTGAGACAAGCGTCTGAACCACTATATACCGAGGCCGCCATAACGAGGCCACCTTTGGAATGACTACGCATGTGAAGTCACAAGTTCTCTTCGGTGAGTTCTGCTGATTGGTGAGTTAGCTTCCCATAAATTGGTAATCTATCACAACACTATCATGGTTGATTCGGGAGAACTAGTGACGTCGTTTAAAGTAGTTCATATGAGGGCATTGGAAGCAAAGATAGAAACCTCAAAAAAAAATATTTTTGGTTATTTATTTATTAACGGACATTGTCCATGTATACAATTTATAAGGTTTAAATATTACAATAAAAGAGTAGTTTAAAACATTTAAAGAAAAAAGAAAGAAGCATTGACAAACATAAGGGACATCGAGACAAGATCTGGACTATTTATTTAGTGCTCGTTTAAATCGTTGTAAACTTAAACCAAAAAAGTCCAGATCCTGTCTTGAGTTAACAATATGACAAAGGCGGGTCATTGGAGAATTTAGGCCATAGTTTGTTCTATGCTGATCGATGAACAGTACTTCATTGTTTCTCAATCTACGAGTCGGAATATTGAATTTTACTTGTCACAGTAATGATGGAACATCGATTATACCATTTAGTATGCCGAACATATATATGGAGTCAATATTAGTTCTATGTTTTTGTAGACTAGAAATATTTAACATTGACTCATTTATGATGTCATTCTGTAGTTTATCAACTTTATTTTTATAAAAATCATGAGTTGAGTTGCAAATGTACTTTAAAATCATACTTCTGATGGTTTGAAAGCAAACAGCAATATCCACCAGCCATTTTATTCGACCGATGACAGGCTTGAGGTTTAAACTTTCAAAATGGCTCTGCCATACAAATATTAAGAAAGTTTTTTGAATTCGTGTTTCTATTAAAGCTAATTTATTAGTATCTTAAAGTTTAAGTTTAGTGAAAGTAAAATTTCTAACATAAAGACTCTCTTTGGCATTAGTGTTGCAGTTTTTGTTATTTTTCTCGAAAACACCAAAACGGGAGTTTGCTATCTTTGCTTCCAATGCCCTCATGTTTATTAATATAATTTTTATGGTTTTTTAAATACATGTTCAAGAAAGTTCGCCGTACAATTTCATTCTGTAATTTTAACCACACGTAAGAATAAATAAAATATACGGAATATCTCGTAACATTGAACTTCCTCGTAACATACCTGAGACTTGTGTGTGCGTGTAACTCCTGCGCTAGTCTGCTCATCTTAGTTTTACGGGAGTTTTGTCCCAGCCACGCGGGAAACTCTATCTGTCCCTGGATGTGTCCGGCTAACGCCTCCCCGGGCAGTACTGAACTATACATGGCCTGGAAACGGAATCTCCATTACTCAACTCCTCACAGAAACAGGAACAATAATCACATATCAGACCGATTCTCAAATACAGGTTTCAGATATGGAATCCTATAGGACGTTATTTTTTAATACAAATACGTAATTGTAAGAGCATTTTTTCACCCTAGACTGATACACGTGTTTAAAATTAATCCGTCAATTTTCAGTCATTAGGACATGTTTTGGTGTGATCGGCGAATTTTCAATAATATTCCAGGGAAGAAAATGCCCAACACTCCTCTAGTGGAACGGAAGGCCTGTTGACTACTGCGAACAGGCCGGCTTCTCCTGAAGAGTTTTAAGTGGTTTCCTCTCCACATGAGCAAATGCTGAGAAATTCCTGATTGGCCCACATTAGTATATCCCTCCTGATCCCAACAGTTAAGATAAATTTAAAAAAATTAAATTGCAGAAAAATCCACTTTTTAAATATAAACCTTGTGTATCATAAGCAAGGTAAATAATAAAGCAACTCCTTTATAAAAAAATAATAATATTCCAGCAAAAATGACAGACGTCCGCTCACGCCTCGTGGCTTGTTTGCAACTTTTTTACAAAAAATCAGACCGCATTGATTCCCAGCCACCGTATTCATTGAAATTGACCCCTTGCAACCCTTTCCAGTACCGAGGATGAAAAGGATTATGATAGGATGAGGTCTCACGACCACAGAGGAGATAAAGACCGAATCGCCGACGAAACATTTGGACATGATCAAAACATTGTTATGGATTGACCTGCAAGGGAAGGAGACTCCACGCCATGTTTCTTCGTATCTTTGATTCCACGAGGTCTCCAATGCTGATGCTGTCTGCGGCTTCGGCAAACCTTCGCAACAAATCTTTCCTGGTAAGAGAAAACAAACTCAAGGTTATTTTTTTATTAACTATATACGCCCGGGGCGCTTTTACATGACATGTATAAAATTAAAGAGTTTTATGGTGTTACAAGTTAATATGTAGGTACTTTTATAATAAACAACAATAATGATAAGTAAAAACTATCAAATTAATGACATTATGCTTAATAGATATAAAGATTCGTAGATTGAGAAACAATGAAGTACTGTTCATCGATCAGCATAGAACAAACTATGGCCTAAATTCTCCAATGACCCGTCTTTGTCGTATTGTTAACTCAAGACAAGATCTGGACTTTTTTGGTTAACGTTTACAACGATTTAAACGAGCACTAAATAAATAGTCCAGATCTTGTCTCGATGTCCCTTATGTTTGTCAATGCTTCTTTATTTTTTTTTAAATGTTTTAAACTATTCTTTTATTGTAATATTTAAACCTTATAAATTGTATACATGGACAACATCCGTTAATAAATAAATAAATAAAGATACAATACTGCATATAAGTGGATATGTAGATTTTTTAATTTTTTATTCTATTTGTTTATTTTTCATACACATATTATTTACATAGAAATATAATTACAAAAATACACTTGAGAAAAATACATCTTAAAATGAAACATAAATTGGAAAAAATGCCCACAAAGACTTCAGCGTCTGAGCGTGGGCCATTCCTTTTTTAATCATTAAAAAGTTTATAGTATATAAAGTAAAACCCCTGTTATACATTTTTCAAGGGAGCAACAAAAAAAGAGGAAAACGTTAAAGTGAGGAAATGAAAAACCACAGCATAATTCTAAAAACGGCCATAATTGGGAATTCTTCATATTTACCTATTTCAATAAAAATATTTTGTATTTTTTCAATCAATATCACAGTAAGTTTTTTTAATTGAATAAAACAAAAACATGTTTAAATAATTTTATGTAGATACTTAACCTTAAAAACACGAATACAAAAATTTGAATTAGCATAAAATACATACAATGATTTTTTCCCTAAATATTGGGAAATTTTATTAATATGGTGTTTTTTTTTTTAGTATGGCACCACAGAATTTCAACTGTCATTTACATCACGGCAAAACTATTTCACAATTTTATGATAACTGTTTAAACAATCTTCTTTCCAAATTATGCTTATAACATCAAATAATATTTCTATTTCCAAATTTTTAAACTTTCTGCATCGTAATTTATTGATGTAAAGACTTCATTCTTCATGCGTCAACCGCATGTGACAATTTAGTGAAATGTCAAAAATAGACACTTGCAAACGTGGCGGCGCGCGGCTAGGCGTCTTTTGATGGATCAAATGAGTTTTGAAAAACATAAAACTGGGGTTATGAAAAACATAAAAAAAGTTAATTGGGGGGATATGTGAATGAGAATACATGGAAAAAAATGGGATCTAAACATTTCGGCGTAAAAACGTAAAATTGAGGAATGTAAAAACAAGGTTTTACTGTAATTAAATGTGTTGAAAAATTGTAACAGTTTTAGGGAAAAAAATTAAGTTTCTAGTAGGTATTATTTAAGTGTAGATAAGCAAAACAGAAAAATTCTAAGTGATTTTTCCAGCATTTGAATAATAAAAGTTGTTTTGATTTTATCGCCTTAAGAATTTTTACTCTAAAAACTGACAATGGAAAATCAAATATATAAATATCTCCATACCCGTTTCCGAGCCGATGTAGTCTGACGATTGGAGAATTTACAAAATAATTCTGTCTACCAGATGCCACAACAAAGGTAGACTGCGATCTTGTACATCTATTTGGTACCAGTCTAGTTTAAGCAGGGACATCCAGTGTGCCATTAGCCATTTTATAAAAATTGATAGCATCGTTAAGAATTCTTCGCTTAGAAAGCTTAACATTTGAAAAAAAATGAAATGTATAAACGCAATTAGTTTTTCCTGATAGCTTGTAAAGAGGAGTACTCTAATAAAATTGTAAAGTGGGCTCCCTATAATTCGTATCTTTTTATGCCTACGTGAGAACCCGAGAGAGCTCATCCAACCTCTTTCACAACGCGGACTATCTCTTCGTTCTAGTAACGAGAGAACCCTTTTAATACCCTGTCATCGCTCTAATTTTCTTGCCTCCTCTTTCACAGTAGTAGCCGCTCGATTGTGGAATAATCTACCCACTAATGTTAGAGACGCCCCCTTCTTATTTACATTTAAGTCAAGATTGAAATGTCACTATCTAAATATTTAAATTGTTCCTTTATCCTTCTTCTTTCCTTCCCATCCCCTCTCCACTCTTCATAGTATAGTGTTTTTTTTTAAATATATTTTTATATTGTTAATCTTTGTTTTTAATTTTTGTCTAAAATTGTAAGATTCAATATGTCCATGTATTTATAATTTTGTCAAACTGAACGGTTTGGGTAGGTAGGAAGAAATTACCTTAAGGCAATATGCCTGCCCTTATATGTATATATATTGTATATGTATATTAAGTGTCAAATAAATTAATAAACCCGCTACAACCGATTATTATTGGTATAAAATAATATTGAAAATAAATTATATCTTCGCTTACTTGTGGCAGTGTGGGGCTACTTTGATATAGTTCTGTTGCACGAAGAGTGGAGACATACTGTAGTCGTTGAAGAACAAATCGCTCTTGTCGTGAATACTCATAGTCTTATGCTCCTCCTCCGAGAATACCTTCCTCACCACATCCCAGGGTCCCTGAAATAGAAACATTTCACCTAACATTAAAACTAAAAAATATCACTTCACAAAAGACAACAGATGGAAAGGTGGTCCTTATACAAGTTTATTGTAAATAGTTGATGTGAAAAATTATTTTTCATCATCATCATCATTCCCTTTCCGCGTCTAATGGTGTATAGAGCACTGCATTGGTACACCAATTGTAGCGTATCTGGATAATTTTGATCAGTCCTGGAACTATGAAATATTCTAATTTAAAACACCTTGTTAAAAAAATATTTCATGTCGGGAATTGAACCTGAAACTTCGTGCGTGATAGACAAACACACTGACCATTACACTTGGAGGTGGATTTTTATCACATATTTTTTCATTGATAAGAAAAAGTAAAAATACCTAATTTTATTTTGAAAAAAATTTAAGGTTCATAAAAAATGTACTGTATTTTAACATTTCAAAAACCAGAAGGTATGTTTTCCTTACTGAATTCACTCGCAGATTACAGATATTATTTGAAGATTCCGTATTTGGAGAATAGCAGTTCGAACATTATTTCTTAAGGACCATTTTCCTTTGGTAGTATTCTGTTAAAATATGATACCAGTTCTTTCGTCCGCCCGTCCATGGCGCTACGCTCGGTGCAGCGTCAATTTTTGGCATTATTAATTTTTAGAAGGAAAAGAGCCGTGTGTATACTTTATTACTTATATGTATGTATGTACATGCAGGTACAAATTATGAAAAAATATATACAGCTTTCCTGTTAACCCCCCCTCCCCGGTAATGTGTAGCTAGTACACATTGCGTCTAATAACTATAATATCTTTATAAATATTGGGTTTAGATTTTCAGTATTCCTCCATTGCACATTTACGTATCGACTGAAATAATTTGTTAATAAATAATAAGTACTTATTAGGCACAGAAAAGCATTTTATCGGAAATCGGGGATAAATTACAAATATACTCACAGTATACCAATGTTTCGCTTTGTTGCGTATGAAGAAAATAGTAAAGAATTTACGCCCGTCGCAAAGTCAGTCACGTAGTCCAGTACTAGCTACTTAGTAGCTCTTGGGAAGTTGGCGCAGGTGCACGTTTCGCCCGAGTCGTTAGCGATACCCAATGGTTTTTTCATGTTTTCAGCAGTTAGATTTGAAATATTATCATCTTTGAATTGAATTATGGTTAATTTTAGCCATTCCCTATAAATATTCCATTTTTTTCTTTTTAAATCTCTTATTTTTTATGTGTAGTGACTACATAGCACCGTAACGCGCAGGTGTATTTAGGACAGTAAGGGAAAGGTTAAAAAAGTCACTGTTCGCCACTGATAAGTATACATATTTAATACCGAGGAATCTATATAAAACTTGTGAATTAAAAAATTAATAAAGAACATCGTCTTGTTAGGATAGTCTCCATCTTACATGGCTCAGCCTGTTCTATGATGGAAACAATCTAATTAAGTAAGAACTAATCTTTAAAAGGGACAATTCTTTTTTTAAAGTTTTTATTTGAAATTAATTTATTAACCCTCGTGGATTATTACATTCATTTTACAAAAACAATATGTCTTTTTTTGCATACTCTATTGTTGTTAATAATATTTTTGAATTATGGAATGTAGAGAGCTGTCAGTAACTTACAATTTTCATATCTTTCTGTGCCTGCTTGGAATCTCTGGCCACAGTCTCTGCGGACATGTTCTTGTCTGCCGCTGACCAGACCGACAGGAGGTTGAGTATCTGGCGCACGTCCTGGTTGGCTCCGACGATCATCTGGTGCAGGGAGTTGGGCGGGATCTTTATGCCTTCCTTAAAGCAGATAGTCATCATGGCCGCCTGCCAATGAAAACATATTTATTAGAAAAAAGAAAACAAAGATACCATTAGGTAATTTCCCCTTAAGGGTGGGTTAGAAGCTATAGAAGATAGAAAACTACACTGCTCTTTCTATACAGACAGATCTGCTTCTTCCATACTAGCGCTTTTTCTTGCAGTTGCGAGCCGTGATTTATTTTGTTGGTAATCTACAAAAAATTATCATTAATTCATACCTACATATAAGTACATAATATATAAGTAATATATATGTATATATACTTTGTTTATTTGGAAAAACAACAGTAAATTTATAAACAATTCATGCTATAATATAGTGTATGAGTCCAATCAAAGTTTTTCACGACTATATAATACTTTTTGAAGACATACTAATGAACAGATGAAAAAATAAAAATATGTAGGAGTAACTTTAGCTTTTTTACTAGGTGATTTGCGGTAACTAATTCATCCCAGTACCCGAGTTAAAGGGTGGTTTAACTGGAGTTATGTCTTCAGTGTCTGATCTACTAACCCCTGTTAACAATTCTGTAACCGTAATGGCACAAGAATAACGTACGAGATAGTTAAATTAAATAATAATGATTTAATTCTCAAAGCGTTAGGACGGATGAAAAGGATAAGAAAAGATTAGGATAAAATAATAAAAAGGAGGAATTCAGTTGAGGAGATTACCCTTAAAAAGCCTATAAAGAATAGAGACAGGAGAATAACGTGATAGTCCTACATATTAATTAAAGCAGTTCTAATAAAAAAAAATTAAATGATAAAGTTTTGTTTAAATTTATTTCAACAGAAAGGGGAAAACATTTTTGAGAAGGGAATATGGAAGTCTAGGCATTTACAGGGCTTATGACCTGTCATTGGCTGGTTTAAGTGGCCACTTTACACACTGTGTAACATTCACCATTCTGCCCATGTTTGAACATCCACATTTCCTCAACTCTTCCATCTGTTGACTTTTGTGAAGTAAAAGAGCTGAAACCTTTATCACGTGGGTGAGATTCATCCGGCCGAACCAAATCACCTACTAGACAACGCCTGAAAACAATTTTCCAATTTTTATACTTCTCCTTTTACCAGGTAGTAATTCAACAATGTTTGATTATGTCCAAATGCTTGCAGACTGGCTGGATTTCCGCCCTATCCTAATGCCTAGATTTCCATATTCCCTTCTCAAAAATGTTTTCCCTCTCGGTTGAAATAAATTTAAATATGAACAACTCCCTAGGGAGGAAATCCAGCCAGTCTGCAAGCATTTGGACATAATCAAACATTGTTGATAAAGTTTTGAATCAAATATATCAAGGGAGGAACAAATTTTGTTATATTCTGTGCAGCTACGGTTAATGAAGTAATTTTGAGCGAAGTTATTGGATGGTACAGGATTGTAAAAAAGTCAAAATCGTCTGGTAGATCTGGCAGGGCAGTTTAGATTGATGCTTTCCAAGAGATAAGTTCTTTCAATTATATTATTCAAGATCTTGAATAAGAAGCACAAATCAGAAACAGTTCTTCGTTTGGTGAGAGAAGTCAGATTATGGAAAGAGGAAGAGTCATCATTAGAATGGAATGTTACACGTGCTTTACGGTTGAGAACTATCAAGAATATAAAATATAATTATAAACGACTTTTTTTTCTGTGGTTCTGTAAAAATCAACTCAAACAACAATCATTATTAACCACGCGATATACGTAGCTTTATTCTACACTATTTTAATACAATACAAAAGTTGATTAACAAATACCACAATGACATTTAGCAGTAACTGTCAAAACTGAGCACTGGCCGATTCCTTTCGAAATGAATAATACCTAAAACAGCCACTGCGAACGCCACTAAATAAATAGTCCAGATCTTGTCTTGATGTCCCTTATGTTTGTCAATGTTTCTTTTTGAACTAGAAAATAGACATTTAGCAGTAACTTTCAAAACTGAGCACTGGCCGATTCCTTTCAAAATGAATAATACCTAAAACAGCCACTGCGAACGCCACTAAATAAATAGTCCAGATCTTGTCTTGATGTCCCTTATGTTTGTCAATGTTTCTTTTTGAACTAGAAAATAGAACTCTCCCACCATCTCCTTCGTCCACTTCAAGACCTCTCGTTTCACCTCCTCATATGTTAGATTTTTTTTTCCACCCATGCGAGTCTTCAGGAAGGTGAAAAGATAAAAATCAGAATGCGCTAAGTCAGGGGAGTATGCAGGATGGTTCAAAATGTCCCAACCAAACGAGTTAAAACCTTGCAAAAATTTCAGTCGGAGTTTTTCCTTCTGCGAGAAGGAGGCTTATGACAGCGCGCACTTGGCGAGATTTCTTATTAACATCTTTCACAGAAACGTACACTACGAGGCGAGTTTTGGTACTAACAAGGGTCGCCGGTGCTCGTTGTGTTCAGGAGACCCCCACTACTAATCAGTGTTGCCAACTTTTGTAAAAAAAAAAACTCACAGCACGAGAGCCAAACAGTACTTTTACTTTCTGGATATGCCTCGTATATAGGATCAGAAACCGAACAATAATTTGTATAAGTAATAATGGGCACACCAGTATGGTAAACAGCAAACTCAAAGATTCAGATAATCATCAATAAATTTCCCACTCAAATCCCTTCCGCTAAAGAAAATCCAGTCCTTAACTCCTCTTTTGAAAATAGTTTTGAGAGAGCGATTAATTCGGAGTTTTACTGTACTTAAAAATGGACATTTCAAAAGTCCGGCGTGCATGCATAAGAAGACGTATGAATGTAGAGGAAGCGAGGTCTGCATACAAAGGTACAGTGATATGGCGTTCTTTTCTCTCTGCCTATGAACTCTGTTTATGAATGAATTATAATCAGTACCTTAATTTGTTCCACTTTAGGTCGGCTGTAAGAGAGATCGAAGCAGTTTCCAACCAGAGATCGCATCTTCTGACTTGTTTTATCATTGCACATGCAAATTATGGGTACTGAAGTGGTCTTGATGAGAGAAATCAGTTCTTGCATTCCACCTGCGTTGAATAATAATGTAAATATGCAGAAAACAAAACCGTGAGCTTGAAGAATGTGACAAATTTTTAGTTTCTGAAGAAACATTGTTTTTGATTTTATGCATCAATCTTTCTAGCATTAGAATAAAGATTTTAAAAAAAACATTTCATAACTGTTTTTTTATTTAAAATGGAGGCATTTAAATGAGTCACCTGAATAAATAAAAGAAATAGAAAACATTGAAAAATGTATTTAAAAAAAATTGAAAAAATATGTTCTTGAGAAAATGTTGATAATTTTTTTTAACAATATTAAAAGTTTATACTAGTTCTTAAGATGTTATGGACTAAACAATGTTTTGAGTATGTTCAAATGTTCGCAGACTGGCTGGATTTCCTCCCTTAGGAGTTATTTTGATCTAAATTTGTTGCAACAGAGAGGGAAAACATTTCTGAGAAGGGAATATGGAAGTCTAAACATTTACATGGCTTATGACCTGTCATTGGCTGATTTAAGTGCCCCCTTTACACACTGTGTAACATTCACCATTCTGCCTATGTTAAACATCCACATTTCCTCAACTCTTCCATCTGTTGAGTTTTGTGGAGTAAAAGAACTGAAACCTTTTTCATAATAAATTGGGCAGAAAATCTGCACAAAATCTCACAAATAATATAATGGGCCGAAAACTGCATGAATCCTTTGGATAAATCGGTCAAAAAATTGCACAGAATCTTTCAAATATCAGATCGGGCGGAAAACTGCACAGAATCTCACAAAAAATTTATTGGACAGTAAACTGCATAGAAGTCGGCCTCGTGGTGTAATGGTCAGCGCGTTTGCCTACCAAGCGAGAGGTCTCGGGTTCAATTACCGACATGGTTGATGTGAAATATTTCTTTATACGGCTGAACCAATTCACCTACTAGGCAACGCCTGAAAACAATTTTCCTATTTTTATACTTCTTATTTTACCAGTTAGTTAATTCAATAACACTATATTTAAACACAGGCAAACTTATGAATGTTACACAATGTGTAAAGTGGCTACTTAAACCAGCCAATGACAGGTCGTAAGCCGTGTAAATGCCTAAACTTCCATATTAGCTTCTCAAAAATGTTTTCCCTCTCTGTTGCAAGAAATTTAGATGTTATGAACTAACTTAATATAGCATAAATAAATAAATTCATTCAAAATTTTAATATTTGGATCGGACATAATATCGAAAGAAAAAAGGCTAAGTGTCTAAGAGATATCTGGTGGCTATGTTTCATTGGCAAATGGCAATAGGGTAATATAACTTTTTTTCTTTTTACATTTTTAAAGTGATAAAGGTCTATGAAATACTGTACAGTAAAAAATATTTTTTTTTGCTAATTATTAGTATAACATAAAAAATACTTATAAATTTTCTAATTTTGAATTCCCGCAAAACGGTCATTCCTTTGGCCACGCCCCTATAGTCCTTAAAATATGGCTTGATTAAAATGACAGCTGCCAAACTAATGTCAATAGTGATGGGAAATTACTGATCAAATCGATTTTATCAGTTTTTTCATGCAAACATGAAACTCTGTTTCCGAAAATTGATATAAAAACGCAAAAACAAGCCTTTTATAATGTATTTAAGACAATTATTCACCAAAAAATAAGACATTTATACTTTTTTCATGAAGAACATCAAATAAATTATTTATTTATTCGATCAATTTACATTCATCAATTTGTCTCATCTCTAACGTTTTTGCAAAATGATGTAACCTTGTAAGAACGTCGTTAATAATTATGTTTGTTTAAGTTTTTTTTTAGTTTCAAAGCTGATCTTGTATATTTATGTTGATTTATATGTCAAGCATTGTATTACAAAAATTAATTAACATGCCATATACTAATTATTTTTCGTGTGTCAATCAATATAAATCAGTCTGTAGACGTTACTACAAAGTTATGTCGTCACTTTTGCTGACAATTGTTATTCTAATCAAGCTATATTTTAAGGACTATAATACGTCACGATTCATGTTTATTTGTTCCTGCCATTGTAATTAGTATAGAAAAATATCATCAATCTTGGCATCAAAGGCCAAACACGTCGCATTTTTCTGCTGACATATTTTTATTGAATTTCTTTTTTACATTTATGTATGAAAACATTTCTCTTCAATATCCATATTGATTTTGAAAATACAATTAATTATTTTAAATTCATTTCATATAGTTTTATCGGTAATCGTAGTATGTGATATTTCCCTAGAGTCAGAAATCGAGTGCATCCGGCAGTATTTTGCGACATTTGGAAGTCTATATTTGCTGCAGCTTTATGATAATCAATTGTCGAGTATGTCTGTAGGCACCCGTCACAATAGACCTACGCAGGTTGCAGAGACGTCAGGACCTTGTTCGGCGCAGACCCCCATTTGCAGGAATAGAATGGGCACCGTTATTGAGTAGAATTTTGATGATTTAAATCTCCTCTCCGTTGCATAAAAAAAAGCATCGATGAAGAGTAATTTTCATATAATTTCTACCCTTAAATGAGATTTCATTTTTAAATAGTAGTATTGAACAGCGACAGTGAAAATTAAATTTACCTCGATCCTCGTTGCCCGCCATCCCATCTACCTCGTCCATTATAACAACATGTTTTTTCGTGAGAGCTCCCTTCCCCTTTTTACCTGACAAAACAAAATAATAAATAGAAAAAGAGAAAAATTCTGAATGCTGTAAAAGACCAATTCATTAAAACCTTTATTTATCATTCCTTGAAAATTTTTCTTTTACTATTATGCGCTTATAACGTACCTCATCATAATATCCCTATTCGTACCCGATGGTTCATTTGGTAAGGTAATGTGTCTTACGCTTCAGGTGTCCGAGGACAGTGAATTTTTGCAGTATAATAAGGTGGATTTTTTAAAGCTGGCGCGTTCGCAATACTTACACAAATGCATTGTGCAGTATCTGTGAATAAGCTCATGGTATGACATTGCACGGCATACGCATTATGAAAATAATCTCTGTCTCTCTCGCTCTCAGACGCGCTTATGAGCATGACATAGACAACTATTGCTTCGTTAGTTGCTAATTGCTGAATTTTGCTGCGATTCTTAATAGTAAAAATATAATAATATGCATTCGATGTATATTTATTAGGCTATGGATTAAAAACACTGGTTTATAAATACATATTTTCATTTACCAGGGAACAAATCCTGGCCTCAAACATGAAAATACTAGTCCAGTAAGTAAACTTAACACATCTTTACAAATTTGGAGTTTCTCTGTGGGGTTCTAGTGCATTAATAATAATAATAATATCTACGTTTATTAACAGAAATTACAATTTCTTTATCTTCTACATGTTTTAGGTAATAGATTTCTCTGGATTATGTCTAGTCTGCCTAACTAGGTACAACCTGTTTTAATGCAGACTTTTTTATGCAAGATAAACAATAACATGACTACTGACTAGTTAATTTATTATACAATATTTCATTATACTACTTATTATTTAAGAATGTTTTTTAATAAATTTTCCTATTTTTCTCTACCTAAACCCAGTAACTATTTTTTTCCAAATTTATTTAATCGAATCCGGGTCATGGTTTTGCAATGTTCGGGTAACATATTAAATATTTTGGGGCCCAGAAACCTGAAATTTCTTTGACCGAATTCAGAGTTTGTGGTAGATCCCATGACCATTAGACGCATATTTTGGTTTAAATGTAGAGCTGCCCGCAGAGGCTATATAAGGCAGTGAAATAGGCTCTCTAATTTTATCTCGCTTCTGTCTTGATGCCTAGGTCCCGAAACAAAAATCGTGTTCATCGGACCCCATTTTTTAAAGTCCTAGAATCCTCCTGATTGAAATTATGATCTTCCGAGAATAAATATCTACAGAGAAGCAAAGCCTTTTTATTACAGTCCATAGCTACAGTAATGAAAGAAGGACCCATTACAGCAGATGCTGATAGATACAGATTATAATATTTTTTGCAGTTTAATGTTTTCTAATAATGATTTTGATAAAATTATCAATAAAAACTTTGTGGTTAGTGTACCTTTATCTAATTTGACCAACGAGCGTTTTCGCCTAAGTAGGCATCTTCAGGACTGGTAAATTATTTAGAACATTTTCAACTTTTATACTATTTCTTACAAGGTTGGAAAATAAAAGATTAGATGAGTTTTTGTTAGGACACAGGCAACATAAACATAATTACAACCAGTACATTTTTAGGAAAGTTTGTTATTTGACCGAAATTGGGATTAAGCAATATTTATTATTTAAAAGGTGGGGAGAGAACGCATGGCGAATACCACTGAGTAACCGAGTGGGAAATGCCTACTTAGGCGAAGATGCCATGCCTACTTATAGTCCTTAAAATGTAACATGATTAGAATGACAGTTGTCAGAAAAAGTGACGACATAACTTTGTAGTAACGTCAAAGGAGTTATTTATATTGACACACGAAAAATCATTTGTATCTGGCGTGTTAATTTATTTTTTTAATACAATGCTTGAAACATAAATCAACATTAATACATAAAATCAGCTTTAAAACTAAAAGAAAACTAATTATTAATGACGTTCTTGTAAAGTTACATCATTTTGCAAAAACGTTAGAGATGGGACAAATTGATCAATGTAAATTGATCGAATAAAAAAATAATTCATTTGATTTTGTTCATGAAAAAACTATAAATGTCTCATTTTTTGGTGAATGATTGTGTTAAGCTGTGACAGCTGTCGTTCTAATCAAGCTATATTTTAAGGACTATAGACGAAAGCGCTCATTGGTCAAATTAAATAAAGTAAAACAAAGCCAAGGAGTTGTTATTGATAATTTTATCAAAATCACTAGCTATGGAGTTTCATCAAGAAATATCTACAAAAAACATTAATATTCTCTGTAAATACTTGTTGCAAGTTTAAATAATACCAACCGTGGACAAATCCAGCTAAAGAATTAGTAGACACCAAATCCGTGAGATGTTCCTTTAGCAAGTTTTTACTTCTTGTATCAGAAGCGTTAAATTCTACTGTATCAAATCCTAGTTCCTTGCATACTAAACCCACTGTCGTAGTTTTACCTGCAAATGAAAGAATATAACATTAACTTCGGGTATAAAATAATGAAAATTGTGGTGACAGCAGTGTGGGGGAAGAGTGGATTGTGATTATTTCACAATACGAAAATATCACATACTATGAATACCGATAGAAATATATGAAATTTTTGTAGATTACCTATTTTAAAAAATCACCACTCACCACCGCTTCACATCACTAGTAATGCCTACGCACTACAAGTAAAATAAGCAAACAAGAGCTGGAAAAATGTGTGCGTGCACTGATGGTTGCCAATTCAATAAATATGGCGGCAATCTTTACTAAATAAAAGATCTTGATAAAAGTGTATACAATTTATTTTAAAGCACAGTGCGCTCCGTGACGACCGAAGACTCCGAGAAAAAACGAAATAGAGAGCGATTATAGCCCTTGTGCTATCTTTATATACTATTCTATTAGTACACACCAGAGTAACGATACTCTGGTGTGGCACGCACCAAAATCAGTAAGAATTTAAATTAAGAACTATTAAACTAAAAACTTAACAAGAGCCTCGATTACAATGGGAAGCTACCAGAGTTATCTTCAATTGAGAGGACATGTGACGTTACTCTGAAGAACATTATCATCATATGCTCGACAGCCATGCAGCATGCCTTGGCTGAATCCAGAAGTATCCAACACTCTTGCCGGTCTGCTGCCCTTCCTCTGCAGTTCCTCATCCACATCGTTGTATCTGCACGTATGCAGTCCATCCGTCGCATTTTGGACCTTTGCCGTCCTTGTGGCACAGAGAGAGTTAGGCGTTTTATGGGGTTTTCGTCGTACATTCTAATGATATGGCTAGCCCACCTCAAGCGCCCCACCTTGATGGAGTTGAGTAGCGACGGCGCCAATGGTTGTTTTCTCTCACTGGGCCATAGACAACTCTGAGGATTCTTCTTTCCTTTCGAAAGCTGCAATGGTTCCCCCAATATTCTTTGTCATAACCTACGTTTCGGAGGCATATATCAGGATTGGTTTGATCATAGTTTTGTACAGTATTATTTTAGTATTTTTTCACTCATGCTCTGAAGATGCTGGGTTTTACCCTCCCAACGAACAGAGTTTTCCAAAATCCCTTTTATAAAAAATATCATTTGTTACCACTTATTATTTATTTAATTACTGACTGGTTTCTGAGCTATTATGTATGTGCTCCTTTATCAAAGTATAATTTAGAAGTGAACATAATCCTATTTTATAACTTTAACAGTGTCTACCTAAATCTAATACATTCATACCCGTATGCAGAGACAAAACTTAAGGTGAGGAAAGTAAATTCTAATTTCAAATGCAGAGAATAACCCAAAGGTGAAGACAATAGAATGTACTCTCCTCACCTTAAGGTTTGTCTCTGCATACGGGTATTAGAGATAATAAATGAAGTCATTAGTTCAAAGGGTGTGGGGGATTGAAATTTCATCAGCGAAAAAAACCAGTAAGTAATTAAATAAATTATAAGTGGTCGAATACAAAGAATTTTGATTTAATTTAAATTTAAGATCTTTTTTTATCAGTGGCCTCATTCTGTAACTAATTCGTTTCATAAATTCATTAGTATCGTAAGGGTATGAACGAGAGAAAAAAACAAGTTTGATTATGTTAGAGTGAGGTGAATATATGACGAATGAACAAACTTACGAAACTACTTTGGGACAGAATAAGCCTGCTGGTTTGTCTCAGTTCCCAAAGGGTTAGAAAAATTATAATGATCTTACCAACACCCGGTGGCCCGCTAAGCAAGGCAGCTTGGTAGTACCCTCCCTTGTGATCCTTAGCCCAAGGGTTTGGTTTGGGCAAAGTCAACTTCCTATTTGCATACCAATTGGAGAGCCATGCGATTAATCTAAACACGAGAGATTACATTGATAGAAAGTGAGACAAAATATACATACATTTATCTATGGCTCAAAATAACTTTAATTTTTTAATTTAACCATTTCTAAGACAAACAAAAACGATTTTTTTCCGAGTACCTTAGCCTTTTACATGACATATAAGGCTACTAAATACAGGGGTCCAAATATACAGGTTGTTCTTTAAACCCTGTAACACCCGAAACCACAATGATTAGTATGTGCAAGAAGACATATTAGTATATTTAAAAAAACATTTAGGACAAAGAAAATTTTTAAAAATAAAATATTTAAAAAAACAAATGATTGCTTCCTTCTGCAGGGGAGAAGTGAGGGGAGCGCGGCGCAGTATCAGACTCCTTCTCCCCCTCCTCGTTACTCCCCTGCAGAAGTAAGCAACCATTTGCTTTTTTTGATATTTTATTATTTTAAATTTTATTCATTCTAAAAAAATATTTTAATTTGCCAATATGTCTTCATGCTCATACTGATCATCGTGGTTCCGGATGTGACAGGGTTTAATGAACACCCTGTATATAAAAAAATATATATTTAAAAAATTACTTTAATTTACTAAATGTTATTATTAACATATTACAACAGAGATGAATAACATTTGAGAGAAGGTAATATAGAAGTCTATCTACAGGGCTTATAACCTGTCAATGGCTGGTTTAAGTGGCCACTTTACACACTGTGTAACATTCACCATTCTGCCCATATTTGAACATCCATATTTCTTCAATTCTTTCATCTGTTGATGTTTGTCAAGTTAAAGAGCTGAAACCTTTATTTATGCGGGTGAGATTCATCTAATTGAATTATTTCACCTACATACTAGGCAACGCCTGAAAATCTTATTTTTTCAATTTCTATACTTCTTCATGGACCAGGTGGATTTATCAACAATATTTTGAGTTTGTCTTATTAAATATATTTATATATATTCACTTACCGACTTTTCTTTGTCTACCGGTTTCGAGATGTACCCGTCTCTTTGTCAGGACACCAACAATTCCAACATGCAAAACCCACTATACACCTTCACCATAGTCGTTGCACAAAAATTTAAACCAACATGGCATTCCTTTTAATAAACACATTTACATGTATGGCAGGTTTTGCATGTTGGTTGAAATAGGTGTCCTGACAAAGAGACGGGAACGTCTTAAAACCGGTAGACATAGAAATAAATTGTTGCAACTAAGAGTGAAAACATTTTTGAGAAGGGAATATGGAAGTCTAGCCATTTACAAGGCTTATGACCTGTCATTAGCTGGTTTAAGTGTGTAAAGTGGCTACTACGTCAAGTGGAGAGAGAAGAAGATAAAATGTGAATCAAATTTTAACCTTCAAGTGCTTTGATCTTCAGACCTCTGATCAGTGAGTCAGCGATACCACCACGGGCCTGCAGCCCGGTTCATATATGCACGGCAATATACTACTACCATCATGCCATTTCTCCGTAGGGGTAGGCAGAGAGAATGGACCGCCACACACGTCTATCCTGGCATACATTCCTGGCGTTTTCCACATTCATACATCTTGTCGTACATGCCCTGCGGTTCTGTCTGCTTATGACATGGCCAGACTTAAGATTTTGGTTTATCTGATCACGCCACGTCTTCCTCGGTCGTCCTCGTCTCACGTTGCCGTTCATTTTCGCCATACATACTTGTTTTACCATTCTTTCGTCGTCCATTCGATCTACATGACCAAACCATCTCAGAGACCCTTTCTTAATCTTATCAATTATACTTGACTCAGATTTACACTCTCGCCTGATTTCATCATTCGTAACCCTATCATACATTGATTTCCCACACATTCGTTTAATAGATTGCATTTCAACCGCGTTGACTCGGCTTTCATCCTTCCTCTGCCAGTTCCATGTTTCACATCCATACATAAGTGTTGGGACTAAAACTCCGTTGTGCACTGCCAGTTTAGCTTGACATATTTTTATTAGAAATTACTGCGCTTAGTGCTCCGTTCATTTTGTTGCCCGCATTCACTCTTCTTTCAACATCTTTTTCTACTCTTCCATCTCTTGAAAACATGCTTCCCAGATACACAAATTCTTCTACTTGCTCGAGACATTCGTTGTTTACATTTATAATGCAGTCAGTAACCTCACTATCCCTTTCAAATACCATCACTTATGACTTACTTTCGTTCATCGCCAATTCGCTCTCCAGGCATACATCATACATTCTAGAGACTACTTGCTGCTTACTAACAGAACTGCATCATCAGCATACAACAAGCAGCTTACTGAAAAATGATCCATTTTTGCTCCAATACCCATACATTCTATCTCTTTCATACAGTTGTTCATGTATAGATTAAACAACCATGGTGACATTACACATCCCCCAAGATGTACTTTTAATTACTTTTAATTACTTTTAACTACTTTTAATTACTTATATTATATATGTTAATAAAATCAATATATTGCTGCTCTTACTATAATGTGGCATTAATTTTGAAGATGTTTTTTAAATTGACCTAAATTTAAATTTACTGTCTTATATTTCACTTAAAGATTCTTCTCATCATTTCTTTGAATCCCTTAAAATAAATATGTGTTTATGTTTTTCCTTTTTTAAAAAAAAATTATTACTATTTTATTTTATTTTTACATCTGAGCATGTTTTTCATTCTTTATTTCCATTCTTAATTTTTAATTACTCTTACAAATTTTCTTCATTTTTAATATTATTTCCATTTGTAAATACTCACTACAAACTACAAACCTTAAAATATTTTTTTTTCACTTAAATTTTAATTTTTAAACAACTTTCATTTATGTTTTCTTTTTCCTTCTCTTTTTTATACTTTCATAATTAACCTTACATATAATTGCTTTTTAATATGGAAACTTCACTGGTCCATTAGAATTAAGTCTAATTGTGTAAAATATTAAACTTTGTAACTGTACTGTATGTTTCCTGAATAAAAGAAAATAAAAAATAAAAAAATAAAAAAGTACTTACTTATTAACATTACTAGAATCCCCATGTTGTCCTATGATCTGTTTAAGACTTATCGGTTTATACTTGTCGACCCAAGACAGGCTATTTGCATCTACGGGAGTAGGTTCGACTGCTTTCTTATCTTCATTTAAATCCACTATAAAAAATAAAGAAAGTGGTGTTTTTATTTGTTAATAGACTACTAAACTAAGCATAAAAAAATATTTTTTATGTACCGTATTATCAGCGCTTCAGTTAATATTTAAGAATCCAGGCAACTCGGAAGAATCTGTGCCATAAAGGACTTAATGTTTAATAAGTTGCCTGCAAAGATTGGGGATGCTGGGTCAATCGCATTGTCTTGTGGTTTTTGTTAAAAACCGACATCCATATAGTGGATTAAGTGTCATCGGAATGCGTCCGGATTAATTACGAATGTTTCGTTTTTAAAGTTATTTTTGCTTACTTGTTGAATCCGCCACTAAACTGAGCGGCTAGGCTGTTATTTAATTACCGTTGAATGAACGTTGAACGAAAGGATCAAACACCACTTAGCCTCTTTAATTGTAATACAACAATAATGATTACCAAATTACAACAGGGATGGAGAATACCTTAAATAAGGGAATATGGAAGTCTAGGCATTTACAGTGCTTATGACATTGGCTGAAAGTGGCCACTTTACACACTGTGTAACATTCACCATTTTCCCTATGTTTGAACATCCATATTTCATCAGTTTTTCCATTTGTTGATTTAAGTGAAGTTAAAGAGCTGAAACCTTTATTGTTGTGAAGAGATTCATCAGACTGAATTATTTCACATACTAGACAACGCCTGAAAACAATTTTTCAATTTTTAAACTTCTTCTTGGACCAGTTGGTTTCATTACAATATTTGAGTTTGTCCAAATGTTCGTAGACAAAAGACTCCCGAGGGGGAAAAATCCAGTCTTTTGTCCACGAACATTTGGACAAACTCAAATATTGTAATAATGATTACATTTATTTTGTCATGTGAAGTTAGGTTAGGTCAATAATTAATCCTTTACTTAACTTAATAAGTTAAATGAAAAATATTATTAAACTTAACCCAACCTGTACTAACCTAACCTGGCGACTTTTGGTTCAGCATTTTCCAAAGGGCTCGACCCTGATTTATGGGAGCGAAGTATGGATTTGGAAAAACAAAAGTAGGCTGGCCTCTTTAATTGTAATACAACAATAATGATTACCAAATTACAACAGGGATGGAGAATACCTTAAATAAGGGAATATGGAAGTCTAGGCATTTACAGTGCTTATGACATTGGCTGAAAGTGGCCACTTTACACACTGTGTAACATTCACCATTTTCCCTATGTTTGAACATCCATATTTCATCAGTTTTTCCATTTGTTGATTTAAGTGAAGTTAGAGAGCTGAAACCTTTATTGTTGTGAAGAGATTCATCAGACTGAATTATTTCACATACTAGACAACGCCTGAAAACAATTTTTCAATTTTTAAACTTCTTCTTGGACCAGTTGGTTTCATTACAATATTTGAGTTTGTCCAAATGTTCGTAGACCAAAGACTCCCGAGGGGGTGAAATCCAGTCTTTTGTCCACGAACATTTGGACAAACTCAAATATTGTAATAATGATTACATTTATTTTGTCATGTGAAGTTAGGTTAGGTCAATAATTAATCCTTTACTTAACTTAATAAGTTAAATGAAAAATATTATTAAACTTAACCCAACCTGTACTTACCTAACCTGGCGACTTTTGGTTCAGCATTTTCCAAAGGGCTCGACCCTGATTTATGGGAGCGAAGTATGGATTTGGAAAAACAGGGATAAAAGTAGGCTGAATGCTGTCGAAATCCGATCTCTCAGGCGAACGTGTGGTAAAACTATGTACGGTAGATGCACAAATGTTGAGATCCGTACATTATGTAAGGCTGAGATAAGCAATATCGACAAAATCGAGAAAGGAGCTCTGCGTTGGTTTGGACATGTAGAGCGAATGGACAGCGAAAGAACGGCTAAAAATATTTACAATGCGAATGCTGATGGATGCAGAAATAGAGGAAGATCAAGAAAGATACGGCGTGACCAAACCCAACAAATACTTAAGATGGATGAATGCAGAGGAAGCGAGATCCGTATGCAAAGATAGAGTGATGTGGTGTTGTATCATCTCTGCCTACCCTTACGGGGAAACGGTGTGATGATTTGTTTGTTTATATATTTGGATAATTTATATAGCGCCGTTTTTGTGAAAATCACCTCAAGGGCGCTGTACAATAAATAAATATCCCACCACGTCTTGCAGCTACAGAGTGCATAGACGGTTGGGATTCTTGTTCCTCGTCTCCAATTATGATATACAGGAGCTAGATTACAGCACGTCTTGCAGCTACAGAGCGCATAGACAATAAGAAATCTAGCCCCTATTTACATTTTTCGTTTGGCAATAAATTTTAGAGATTTAGTGATATTAAAAATAAAAAAACAAATTTATAAAAATAAAAGTTAGATAACAACAAGTCTTGCAGCTACCGAGCGCATGGACGGTTGAAATTCTAGACCTCATTGACTAAATTTGGATATTTCGTCGTTGATAACATTTATCTATTGAAGCTAGATTACTAATCGTCTTGCAGCTACAAAATGCACGGATATATATTTTTTGTACAACTGTTTAAAATAAATACATTGCATTACGTAAATAATTACCTTCAGGAGATTGCTTCTTGCTATTATCCTGTTTGTAAAATTGTGTACTTTTCAACGATTCAACTTCGGTTTTGTGAGTTTTAATTTTGTTTTTACTATCATTTGTTTGAGCATTCATTTTCATATCTTTCTTCTCAGCTGTATCTGATTTGCGCTGAGGACTGCGATCTATTTTCTTCTTCTTCTGATGGTCGTTGTCAACTTTGGCTGAAGGGGATTCTTTCCTCTTTCTATCCAGAGAAGGCTCCCTCTTGCATTTATTGTCATTCGGCTGTGGAGCGCTGCGCTTTCTAATCAGGTCTAAGAACTGATCTTCTGATATGACGGCAGTGCCTAATTTTTCAGCTTTGGCAATCTTAGCTGGACCCGCTTCTTCACCGCATATCAAATGAGTCACCTGAAGCGATAGAATTTATTATTACTAATATTAATTTATCGACCCCAACTGTGACAGCTTCATTATAAACATGAAATAAATTATATTATTATTTTATAAATTTTGTACTTGAAGCACTAACTTAATCTTAGAAATTAAAAAAGCGATTCATAATAACAAAAATTAATTGATAACCAAATAAACAATATTTATTTTTTATTTATTTTTTTTATTTTTTATTTTATCTTATCAGTATGCTGCCGATGAAACAACTGCCGTCCTTTTTTCTTGAAAGTATCGTAATATGAGCTGGATACGTTCGAATCTAGACAGAAGTGGACTAAAATAACTAACTAACTAGTTAGTTATGTTTGTCTAGATTACTTACACTTACACTTCTGTCTAGATTAAAATAACTAACTAACTAGTTAGTTAGTTAGTTATTTTAGTCCACTTCTGTCTAGATTCGAACGTATCCAGCTCACATTACGATACTTACAAGAAAAAAGGACGGCAGTTGTTTCATCGGCAGCATACTGATAAGATTAAATAAAAAATATAAAATATGCCTACGTCAAATCTAAAATATGTTATACATGCAACAAATATGGGAAACAGGAAGAAAAATGACATAACCAGACTACAATAACAGCAAAATAAAATACTAAGGCTAGTATATGACCTCCCTTATCTAACACCAATTAAATAAATCTTTGAAAAACAATTTAATGTGAATGATTTTTTTCAATTAGAATCTTCAAAATTTATTCATAAGTTAGCCACTGATATTATTGTAGACAAAGAACTAAAACTTTTAAAAGATTGTATTAAATATGGACATAATACAAGAATATCAGAGCAATATCACATACAACATTCCAAACAAGACAAGGACAATCGAGACTAAAAAATCAGGGACTGAAATTATACAATAAACTACCAGACAAAACTAAATAAAAGACTCAGATAAACTTTTCAAAAGGCGTAAAAAATTACATTATCAACAACAGATTATAAAAATAAATATTATTTTTGTAAAATGAATGTAAGGGTTAATAAATCAATTTTAAATATTTTTTTAAATGGGAAAAAAATCATTAGTTAAATAAACCTTGAAAAAAAAAGCTTGATTAGCTTTGAAACAAATCGGTGGAAAAAAAATATAAAAATTAGTAGTTAAAAACAAAGTTGTTTTATTTATTTTATTACATTTTTTTTACACAGTTTGGATACTCAAGAGTATTGTTGCTACAACAGCTGGTCTAAGAAGAAGTATAAAAATTGAAATATATTTTACTTCCATTTATAAAATTACTATAATGGACATAGGTTATTGTGATACGAGTGAACATAATTTTTGCTACCGTTCGTGTTTGTAATATGGTCAAGAGGATGATTGACAAAATCTAACAAAGGCCCTCTATATAATTTGCCAAACTCACAGTGAAAGAAGAAGAGTTAAATTAAAATAAAATCGATGTACATGAAATTGAAAATTTTAAAAGAGTAACTCGTTTAGTGACAAAAAACATTGCTTTTTTGCATAAGCAAAACCGATGGAAAGACCCAAGGTCTTAAAAACGGTTTCAGGTATGTGGAGGAAGTACTTACACTGTTAACAGGATATAAAAATTGTCAAATTGGTTTTTTCCTAAGTTTTCTATTTGAAAGAGTATTTATTATATCTGTATATTATTGAACGCAATTTGTTTGTCTGAATTAAACTCATTTTTAAAGTTTCGGGTATTAAGAAACCTCATTACCTTCCCAGTGAGAGTAGACTTCATCTCTCCACCGCATCTCTTAACGATCTCGGCCACGTCATCTCTCTCCAGGGAATCCAGTACTCCGGTTGCCAAGAATGCAAGGCCAGAGAGGCAAGTTGGAGTACCCTGATACAAAAGAAAAAAACTTTTTTGTATAATTTCAACAGAAGTTTCGCGTTTTACTTTATTTCAACATATTTTTTTTGCTTTCACGTACATATACTGTCACATAAACAAAAAAAATGTATGGGGGGTATACGAATAGTATGAGAAGAATGCTGGAAGAATGCTAATATGATAATGCTAATATTATTAATGTGTGTTAATAAGGTTTTGCTATATATTAAAAAAAGAAGCTATTTAAATATACTTTTTTTTAAGGGTCAAATGTTTGAAAACATAGATCAAATATCTCCGTTTGTTAACAATGAGGAACTTCAGAAAATTAGAGCATTAAATTGTACAGTAAAATTTCTTAAAAATGTACGAAAAAATAAAAATATATATTTTAATAAAAACGCACTACTTTGGATGACGTCACTGGTTCATATGAACCATCCGATGATATGAGAGCTTTGAAGGATATCCGATTAGGTCACCGTAAACAAACCAATCGGAAAAACTGTCAGAGAACAACCTCTGATGTCACACTCGGAGTTATTTTAGTAATACAAAACTTGAAAAAATCATAGCGCTGATAATACCATGTATAAAAATATAAAAAATTTGGCTTAGTTTGATATTCTATTTAAAAATAAAAAAAAGACACTGAACTTCCTCATTCTTTCAATTTGATTGGTCCATTTAAGTTGACAGTCTAACAGAAGTGAATAATCTTAAAGCTCTCACAAAAAACACATTGAATTTGTCTCAGATTAATAATGCGTAACCTAGAGAGACGCCCTATCACTATGTTTCAAAAAAATCAAGCGATGTTGGTTTGTAAGTTAGCAACCAATTGGTGCCCATTTTGTTTTATTTGACAACATAAACACAACGGTTCGATTGGATGCTTTTGTAGCTGTGCTTGGCTTTGTTTGTAAATAACTTGGATATTTACATTATAATATAAAAAAATCCACTACGGTGAATTGCAGTATGTTTGGTTGCAGCAGTAGGAGCGTCAAAGGTGTTAAAGGAGTCAGTTTTCACAAGTAATTGATTCCGAATATTTTCCGCTTGAGGGAGCTCGGGTTAAGTTCACTGGAAGAGCGGAGGCAGCGTGGTGACTTGATTGAAACATTCAAAATCTCAGTTGAGCAATATAATGAAAACAAGTTGAAATCAATGTTCACTATGAATGAAAACCGCCATCTCAGAGGTCATTCATTGAAACTAAACACTACCTCCTTCTAATCCAACCCCAAGAAGAACTTCCTGACAAACCGAGTTGTGGAAAAATGGAATGGCCTTCCGGAGAGAGTGATCATGCTAGTTCAGTTAATGTCAACTAGATGCTCACAGCAATTTACAATGTTAAATAACCATGTACACTTGATATACACGCATCAGCTTCATAGCTGCTAGTGTATTATTATTAATAATAATAATATTAATAATAACAATTTGAAAAAAAAACCTTGTTTATTTATTTCAATGAACAAAAATTACCTCAGGTATTTCTTTAGATCCAAGATGTTTGGGTCCACTCCGGTTCAAATAGTTTTTATACAGTACTGAAGAAAACCTTTTTCTTTCTTGCCGTTCCTCTTCCGTTAATTCTGACACTAAAAAAGCGCATCATGTCATTAATCAATATTCATTGAACAGTACTTCCTTTAGATCCAATCCCAGAAAGAACTTGAAATGTTCAGTTTTAAAAACCACAAAAATTCACAATGTTTCATATTGTATTATAGTATGTGTATTGTTTTCTTGATTGTTTAAATTGTTTTATATATATTAATATATTACGACAGAGATGAAGAACATTAAAGAGATTATAAATATTTTAGAGAAAGGAATATAGAAATCTAGGCATCTACGGCAGTGATGAGCACTCCGGCTTTGGTGTGGAACAAATATTATGTTTTAAAAAAATATCTACTCGAGCCTCTTTAAACAATTCCAAATAATAACTTTCTCTCTAATATATCTCTTCAATTATTTTATCTGTTGGTATTTGTGAAGTTTTTTATTTAATGCACAAAATACACCATTTCATCATAGAGCACAATTGTATTTTTTTGTGTCCCGACTTGTTAGAAAATTCCGTGTTAAGTCGGGACTCTTCTATATATAAAACAAAAACACAAATAATCAAAACAATATAAATAATAAAAATTTATGCGTGTCAAAAAATGGAATGCAGAAAAGTTATATAATAATACATGGCAATATGTTATTAACAATTTATAGTAATATTATAATTCAATTCAATAATTAATTGATAGTGAAAATAAATACAAAATAATACAATGAAGTAATAATTGTAACACATCTACATATATGGTAGAATATGTAATTAAATAAACATAATAATAAAGTTAAAATATATATTTACAAATAATTATGCATCACTATTAAGTTTATTCAAAGATGATAAACATATATACGTATATGGATAATAATGAAGACAGCTAAAAAGCTAAAACCTTTATTAATTGCGGGTGAGATTCATCTGGTTCAATTATTTCAAAAATAAACTAGGCTGGTCATAAGCCCTATAGATGCCTAGACTTCTATATTTCCTTCTCTAAAATGTTCTTCATCTCTGTTGTATTATGTTAATATTAACAGCTCCCCAGGGAGTTGAATCCAGTCCTCGTAAAAATTTGGACAGACTCAAAACATTGTTTTAATGTGGATGTTTAAATTTAGGCAGAATGTAAATGTTACAGTGGATAAAGTGACTACTTAAACCAACCAACGACATATCATAAGCCCCGTAAATGCGTAGACTTAAATATTCCCATCCCGAAAATGTTCCCCCTGTCTGTGGCAATAAATTTCAATAATAATTTACTTAAAAAAATTGCAATTTAAATTCTGTTTTAAAAACTAAACAATCATTAAAATACGTACTGGAGATTTAATACTTTACTGGGTATTTGAGAATGTAATATTTTAAGAATTAAAAAAATAACAATAACAAAGGCATCGGAAAAAATAACATATAGGATTACCTGATGTGTCACAGATTTTTCTTTTTCTCGACTTGGACTGTGATTTCGGAGTATTTACGCTGTGATCATCAGAATCCCGCGCAGGAGAAGAAAATCCTTCCGCTACTGAATCATTCAATCCTGCATCTTCAGCTTTACTGTCATCATCATTGACAAAGACCGAGAAATCTTTATCGTTTTTAGAAAGCAACTTCTTTTGATCGAGTCTTGATAATTTGGAAGACTTTGGTTTTGAAGAATCAGTATCTTTATTTGGAGTTTTAAATTCTGTTTTGATCCTTTCTGATGTACCATTTCTATCAGATTGTTTGATTGGCGATTTTGAATCATTTTTTGTTAACAATATTTTATCTTTACTGCTCGATTTTTTTTGTGAATCTTTTTTATCGCCACTTTTGTCTTTGCAATCATTTTTATCTTTTTCTCTACTTTTATTTTCAATCTTTTCCTCTTTAACGTGAATATCTTTGCTGTCTTTTTTAGTTTTTTCATTACTTTTGTGTTCAGTACTTTTTTCTTTACTATGAGTGTCTTTGCGATCTTTTTTAGCTTTTTCGCTACTTTTGCGTTCAATATTTTCCTCTTTAATATGAGCGTCTTTGCTTTCTTTTTTACCTGTACTACTGTGGGTGTCACCTTTAGATTTGTCATAATTTTTTTTTGAGTTTTGTGATCCATCATTAGATTTAGGAGATTTTGTTTCAATTGAATGTTTGTTAGTGGATTTAAAACTTGTATCAGCAGTATTAGTTTCTTCATCTAATTGAATAAGGGTTTTTTCGAAATCTTTATCGTCGTGTACACCTACTTCTGTGGTTATTTTTGTCTCTTTAGTTTTTGAATCATTAATTTTGTTGTTGTTCAAAGGAGTTCTATTTACTGGAGTTTTTCCAAACACATCAACAGCTTTTATTTCTTTCAATGCTGGTTTTTTTATGTCTTTTGATTTTTCTTTGGGTGACTTTGCTGGGCTTTTTGAAGACTGTGAAGAATGATTTGGTTTTGTAGTTTTTGGTTTGAAATTATCTTCATCAGAGTCAGAAGATATACAGCGTTTTTTCTTCTTCTTTTCCTGAATAAAAAAATATTAATACAAACATTACGGTGCTGCCTAGTCATTACCACATGCAAAAAATGAGAGATTTTAATTCGGAAAAATGAAATATTCATATGCAATTGATTAGATTATTTATAGTTGAAGTCAAAAGTGATACTTTTTAAAATCTAATTGCTAAACACATGAAAAAACCATTAGCTCATGCTTGTAACGCGGGCGAAAGAACCGCCTTTACTAATTAATATACTCACATAAAATGATTTTTTTTTTTCTATTACAATCTACTTTTACATATTTAGTTAATCATTAAAACTGTAACTTTCCATAAAGAGACTGGCTCTTGTGCTTGGAGAGTAACTTACACTGTTATAGTTATTCAGTAATTTGAAGTTGTATGATTTCAAATATACATGCGAATAAAATTAAAAAATTATACAAACGATTATTATATTTTTAAAAACGTATTCCTATAAGTGCATGTCTGTAACTAAGAAGAGCTTCGCAATTGCGCCGTTAGACGTAGTTTGACATTTACAAAAAATAATATTTGATTAGAATATTTATTGTTTCAAGCTTTGTTTATCACTCATGAAAATATACACAATCCTTTTTACAATTTTTATCTGAAAGATTTTTACACGCTTTCATGACACAAGCAGGCATTTTAGTTTCGATTCTAAACATCACGCCTAGCTGGCTAGCATGACTGAGCGTTTGGGCATGAGTTTGCAAGCAAGCGTCATAATTTTTAAGAGATCAGGGTATGCCTATGTGTATTAATATGTCAAATTATGTCGAATATGCATTTAAAAAAATAAATTAATGGCATGTCACCTTAGCAATAATAAGTGAAGAGGTAAATGCACTGGAAACTATGGTAAAAGAATTATACAAAGCCTCTAGAAAGATCGGTCTGGAAATTAATATGGACAAAACTGAGATTTTGAGTCCAATACCTAGCAACATATGTATCGGAAGTAAAACTATCAGTGCTGTTGACGAGTACATTTACCTTGGGCACAAAATAAAATTGGGAAAATGTGATAAAACGGCGTCTTCTTGAGAGATCGAATAAGGAATGAGGAGATAAGACGCCGTACAAAGGTGACCGATATCGCAGAAAGAGTGGGAAGACAAAAATTGCAGTGGGCGGGTCATGTGGCGAGACAAGAACTCGTTAGGTGGACCCCCAGAGTACTAAACTGGAGACCCTACGAAAGTAAAAGGAAAGTAGGGAGACCACAGAGGAGATGAAATGATGACGTCGTCGAACTCGCGGGCCATGGATGGAAACAGAGTGCCCAAGACAGAAAAACAGAAAAATTTGGAAGAGGCTTATATCCAGCAGTGGAGAGAAACGGGCTGGTAAAAAGGAGAAGAAGTCATTTTAAAGGTGTTTTGCCAAAGTTTACAACTAGTGGATTATTTAAGTTGATGTAAAACCTTCTGTTTTGATTGTACGGCAGGAGATTGAGGAATAACATCTTCTTCATCGTCACTGATAATCAAAACTCTCTTTTTCTCTTTTACAGGCGGAGCTGCGGCGGATTTCTTAGTAGGAAAATATGATCTGATATCCTGAAAATAAATAAATAAACTATTTAAGTATTTATTGGCTTATTTAAGTACTGCGAGTACCTACAAAAATACCAGTACTTATGTATCTCTATTGTTGGAGGATTTTTCAGTATAATTTTAATACATCACAATACCAACTCAGTTTATTTGGTGATTTTTTTATATTTCTATGAGTAAATTCGAGCGTAAAAAGACGTTCTGTGTACAAATGGAAGCAGAAGAATCATGATCATCAACAGATACGAACAATTTTGCAATAAATAGGTTTATTTGTAATGTTAATCATCAATTTAATTCAACAAAATAGAAGATGCGCATTACTTTGACAGAAACAATTTGTGGTTAAGAGAATTCGAATGAAAATAATATGAGAAATATGGAGAATTCAAACAAAATATGAATAAACCTTACCATTTATTGTGTTCAATTTCAAAATTGGATAATTTTGAAAGACAAATTGTGATAAATTGTTCAGATCGGTTCGAATACCATTACTGTCAAAGTCAAGGCAGACAGCCCGCGAAAAATGGCTAGTCTATGGTACTTTTGAATCTATTTTACAAACCATTTTTTTTTTAATCTGATGAGCTGGTTACTTTTTAACTAGCCAGTAAAAAGTGGTACCACACCATGTTTTTTTGTTTCTTTATCTTTTTCACATTTCTCGTTTGTTCCGAAGTTAAAAAAGCTGTTTTCTTCTGACCCCTGTAGGACGTGGGTCCCTTGATCTTCCCCTTCATGATACATTTATCGCCTCTCAAAGCATAGTCAAAATATAAAATGTGTTTCCTAAATTAATTTAATAAATCTTAGCTTGTAAAGGCAAAACGAATTATCGTAAAGACAATTTTTTTCATTTTTCACTCAAGCTTATAACTGTCCTCTTCATTGTACTAGACTAACTTCTCTTTTCCATATACCTAAGGGCAAAAATGATTACGCACAGAATCCATTCATTAGACATGCACGTACATATACTATAATAACTATTGTCGAGAAATAGATATATTTAGTAGTAGCATGCATCATGCAGGCAGCCATCATGGCTCAGTTGGTTAAACGGCTACCTGTGAAACTTTCGAACTTTACCTGTGAAAGATTCGATTCCCACCAGTTGAAATAAAAAAAATCCAACGATTTTATTCTCAATTTGTTGGGGTATTGCGGTGTATAATTCATAACTTTCTTCCATATCCCTTCTTTCCTACCTGCTGACAAGCCGCTAAAATAGAGGCTTAGCGGGTTATTCCTATATAAAAACAAAGAAAATCATTCCATTTCTTTTCAATCCACACTTTTTCTTTTAGCTCATACCTCATATCCTTGTTTTGTATAAGTAGATATGGAAGTAATTTATGATAACTTAATTGGTGGATGTACTTTTAATATGCGTTTATTGTTTTTCTTTTTTGTACAACTGTATGTTATCCAAAAATAAAACACTTGTATGAGTGACGTACATGTTGAGTTTTGGACATATTATTTTAGTCAGTTGACCACAGCAATTTTGTTAGGAATAGGAACATTTTAAAATAAAAAGACAAGATAATGAAAAAAAATATTTGATTCATCAAAATACACTAACAAATTGCTTATTATGATATTTTATTCATAATAATGAACTATGGCTAACATAATATTTACAGAAATTATTTATCAATACATTGTATAATTTTTAATCAGATTTCTCATCTTACAATACTTTAAGAACATGGTTTGACATACCCTCTACAAAATTACTTACAAAATGTAAGAGAATTCTCAATTTGTTCACTCTGTTACTTACTTAGATTTTAATGTTCGCTCAGGTGCACAATAAGAGAAATCTCATTAAAGCGTACACTAAAAAGCGCCTCAGATTCCAAATTGACAAGCTGTAGACAGAAACAACTGTGACACAGTACAAATCCTAAGTACTTAACGTTACACATCTATCTACACGAATAAATCCTGATGATGTATGGTGTAATGCGATCCGAAATGTCGGTAAAGAGTACGAACGACAAGCGGGATAACAACCCAGAATCCAGAAAACTTACTATGCATAAATTTGCCACGTCTCTTTTTTCCATACCTCTCTCTTCACTCAGATTAAATACATCATTCTTGTGAAACGCAACAAGGAAGTTTGTTTGTTTTTTTTAAATTTTTTATTTTTGTGATTTGAACGTAGTTATGCAGAAAGCAGCTAGTCCACAATTTTGAAAAATTGAGATATTGATAATATCAGGTGCAGTAAGGTCAATTTTATGTTCTGCAAAAAAACAGCCAAATCGCTTTCATAAAAGAAAAACTTACTGAAAATGGTGTTGATCATAAAAACGGCATTTCTCAATTTGCAGAAAACACCCACAGCACTAAAAATCTTATGGTAAAATCATTAAAACTAGTCAAATAGATATTTCGATTCTCGTGTGCAATATAAAAAAAACTCATGTATTCATTGTTTATCATTTGTAAAAGTCAGAAACATTCCGACTGTTGTGTAGATTTGATAATTTACTCTTTTCACAAAAGTGCTATTATCTCAGATTCACTTTTCTATGGCTGGCTGCTTTCTGCATAACTACAATAATTTGTTATAATACCTATGAAACTAAGCAAAAATTAAATTTAAAAAAAAATGTATTGCATTATTGTCTCTACAATTTTATTAAGTTTTGTAATTTTGAAATTACCCCGCCCCACGAGTTCAAGTCGGGGTGTTTTCTCAACATTTAAAGGAAGAACCCTGTACTGGTCAAAACACACTAAACTTTGAAAAATATGGCTACCCGAAAACCAGAGATGTATCACAGCAAATATTTTTGTTAAAACCTTTAAAATACATTTTTGAGGAAATTTTAAGTGCTCTATTTTTACCGTGTGCAAGAAAACATTGATATATCCAATTTGCACTCATGCCCGCTGAGTGCACTTTTAACAAACATTGCGTACAAGTATGGTGCGATAATGCAATGTGTGTAGTCGTTTTTTTATAATGATTATTTACAAATAATCATTATAAAAAAAAACCTGTAAAGACTTTATTGTTTCTAAATATAGACATAAGTATTTTTATAGAATCGCTCAGTTGCTCACAACTAGTAGGTAGGTACATAAGATAATAAAATCAGTAAAAAAAGGTGACACATCTTCAAACTTTTTGACTTCGTATTACATATTACTAACTAAAAAAAATTATCTATGATTGTTTGTTCAGCTAATAATTTGCTTTTTTTTTTATCGTCGGCCTCGTGGTTTAATGGTCAGCGCATTTGCCTACCATACAAGGGGTCTCGGGTTCAATTCCCGACATGGTTGATATGAAATATTTATTTAAAAAGATGTTTTTACACTAGAGTATTTCATAGTCCCTGGACTGGTACCTGAAATGTAAGACTGATCATCTTACCTTCATGTAACAAAAATGATCAAGATACGCTGCGATTGGTGTACCAATGCAGAGCCCTAGGCACCATTAGGTGCAAGAAGGGGACGAAGAAGAAGAATAAGTAGATATGTTGGTTGTTTGCAAGAAATTGGCATTCGGCAATAAGCCCGCCAATGTACAATTAACATTATGTACAAAAAGTTAAATAAATAAAAGAAAAAAAATAAGTGAGTAATTTATGATAGCTTAATTATTGGTCAATTTATTTTTAATATGCGATTACTGTTTTTTTTTTTGTATGACTGTAAATTGTCTAAAGAATATTTAAATTTAAAAAAAAAAACTTCAAACTTAACGGGCATCAAATTACGGAGAAAGTAATAAGCTTCGAGTCAAAAAAATGAAAGGTAATACTGGAAAAAATCATACAAAAAAGTTGACCTTTTGAATACGAGTCACAATTGTGGACAATACTAGGGCCCGCATTGAATAAAAAAATATAGATAGAAATTGAATAATTAATATAATTCATAGAATCACTTTGTGAAACACCCATGAGGTATTATATTACCAAAATGGCACTAGTTATCAATAATAATAATAACCAACCATTAACTAACATCATACATATTTACACTTCCAAAAATCAAAGATCCATTCGTTTTACAGGGATTGGTTTTTTTCTTTTCGACATGGAATTTTCTTTCTGCACAGTTTTCTTTGCCTTTTTGGCTGGTGATTTAGTTGTTTTTTTCGCGCTTTTTTTTGCCTTGGTTTCCGGGACATAAAGGTAGGAATTGGCGGTGACATCGTTGGTGGTAATTTGGTAGCTTCGCTTCTTCGGCGAAGGTTTCGAAACGACCGGCACTGCTTTGGAGGCGGCTTTTGTTTTGTTAGACTTGACATTTTTGTCTCGCAGGACCTCTGTGACATATTCGTCGTTTTCATCTTCGACATATTGGAGTTCTGGTTCTTTGCAGCTTTGGGTTTTAGATTTTTTCGACGGTTTTTTGGCGCTCGTCATTGACTTCTTCTTTCTCAAGACCTCTTCCAGGGCTTTGAAACTTCCACTGGAGTCGGACAGAGCATCGTACTGTTTCTTCTGCTGTTTTGGAGGATTACCGTTCTTTTTATTCGGTCGTGGAGGTGGGAGATAATCATCTTCACTTGTGTCATCATTTCGATGGTTGCTTTGGACCGGATGCCTCCGATTCTTACCATGATGTAACTGGAAAATTAAACATATGGTAAATAATAGAAGTGAGGACAGAAAAACTGTAAAATAATAAATATACGTATTTTTTACTTTTATTTTGAATCTAGAATCATTAACATATTCTTGTGTGCTCTAATAATAACAATATACACATGTATATTTCATTTATAAGTTGAATTTTTTACATCTTACATTAATTTTATTTTATTTGGGATTTTTACAGCTTTTACATTAAAAAAAATAAGTAGAAATATATTAACTATACTAGAGCCAATTGAAAAAATCTACTGTAAATCTAATAATACATAATATATAAGAAAAGAGTTTACATAATAGTATGTGTGTGACGTTTGTATTCATGTGTGTGTATGTGTGAATGAATGTGGGAGAGGGTGCATGTGCGTGTGGGAAAGAATGATGGAGAGGGTGCGTATGTGTGGGTGTATAAGTATAAAAAAATAAATAATTTAAAACTTGTAATTATATTAAAAAGGGTACAATTACGAAAGTTAAGTTTCAAATCCTTCCATGAGACGTGGTAATACACTTTAAAATACAGCTGGACCTGTCGCAGTGGTTGTAAGCCTTGTAAATGCCTAACCTTCCATAATTCCATCTTTAAAATGTTTTCCATTTCTGTTGCAATATGTCAATTTTTACAACTTTTTAGGGGGTAAAATACCATCTAGTGTAGACGAGGTCTACGTTCAAGGCGCACGGAAGGAATGCGGTTGTGTATTGTGAGGCTATCAGGTTGAGTTTAAATAAAAATAAGCCGGTTGATATTCATGAAAATATTATATTTTTGAATAGCCAATTTCTATCAAAACTCAACCAGACAGCGTCAAAACACATTACCTCATTTATTTTGTGCGCCTTGGATGAAATAATTAGGTCAAATGAATCTCAAATGCATCGATAAAGGTTTCAGCTCTTTTTCACAAAAATCAACAGGTGGAAGAATTGAAGAAATATGGATGTTCAAAATGAGTGTTATACTGTGTGTAAAATGGCCACTTAAACCAACCAATGACAGGTCGTAATCCCTGTAATTGCCTAGATTTCTTTATCTAAAATGCTCCCCATTTCAGTTGTAATATGTTAAAATTATTTTTAGTTTTAAAAATGTATAAATAATGTCGACCTTGTCGATAATTGAATCCAAGACCTCACATATGGTAGGATTAATGTATTAATTAAGAGTATTTGTTTTTTTTTTATTTATTGATATAAAGATACATATTGTAAAAAATAAATAACGTATCCCTCAGTCTATGAGGCCAAGAGCCCTGTGTTGAGTTGAGATACAACACAATGGAAAGTGGAAGCATGAATATTATTAAAGAGTACTACAAATAAAAATGATTACATAAACATAAATTTAAATAAACATCTAGACAACACGCGTAATAGTACTATATATAAATATATGCAATATCTCGCAGCAGTCTTCTGCAATGATCTCTTCCCTTAGACAAAGTTCAAACTTGCACACAACACCTGTATATCCGTAAATACAAATTACCTGGTCGCCTCTCATGTCTTCATCATCTTCTTCACAATCGTCATCAGGACAGAAGTACGGGTGGGGGCCTTCTCTACTGACAGCAGCAGCAAAGGATTCCCAGAGCCGTTGGGTCTTCAAACTGTCAAACTGCTTCATCAGAATTTCAACCGTTTCTTCTGATAGGTCTATCACTACTGCAGAAAATTTATTTAAAATTTAGTTAAAAAAAAAACAATCTCCACACCCAATGGTGCACAGGGCACTGCATTGGTACACCAAACGCAGCGCATATAGATCACGCATTACATAATTGTAAGATGATCAGGTCGGCTTCGTGGTGTAATTGTCAGCGCGTTAAGCTAGGGTTTCCTAGGACAGCGGTGCCCGTATTTTAACGGCCGTAGTGAACGGTGATGCAGTAGACAGCCGTCGTAACGTCGACTAGAGAGTGGTTTCTTAGGAAAACGGTGTTAAATGGTGTTGATAACACCGTTTTCCTAGAAAACCACACTCTAGTCACCGTTACGACGGCTGTCCACTGCATCACCGTTCACTACGGCCGTTAAAATACGGGCACCGCTGTCCTAGGAAACCCTAGCTTTAGCCTGCCATGCAAGAGGCCTCGGGTTCGATTCCCGACATGGTTGATACGAAATATTATTTATTTTAAAGTTTGTTTTCAAACTAGAATATTTCATAGTCCCTGGACTAGTACCTGAAGCGCAAGACTGATCATCTTACCTTCGTGTAACAAAAATGATCAAGATACGCTGCGACTGGTGTACCAATGAGGTGCCCTTTGCACCATTAGGTGCGGAAAGGGAATGATTATGATCAGTCTTACGCTTCAGGAGTCAGTGCGGGGACTATAAAATATTCTAGTGTAAAAACACCTTTTTAAATAAATATTCCCGGCAAACAATGTCTGGCAATCAAACCCGAGACCTTTTGGATAGAAGGCAAACACGCTGACCATTAGACCACGAGGTGGACAAAACCAATGTTAAAACTTATATTTGAAGCACTAACTTTGTGGTTATTAAAAGATCAACATGACAAAAAGACTCGACTTATTAGGTCCATATGTATTGATGTAATATTTAGTAATGGCTGTAAAAATAAAATAGGATAGAATTAATTAGTAAGTTTACTTTGATAAAGAAACATGTGATGTTTTGAAACCGGCCGGTAGAAAAAAAAAGTGGTTTGAAATAATTCTTAATTTGTGCCCATGTTTAAACATCCACATTTCCTCATGGTGAATGTTACACAGTGGGTAAATTGGCCACTTAAATCAGCTAATGACAGGTCATAAGCCCTGTAGATGTCTAGACTTCTATATCCCCTTCTCTAAAAAGTCCTTCATCTCTGTTGTAATATGTTAGTAGCAGAGAAAATAATGAATAATTTATTCCCTCGATTGAATGCAAACAGACAGAGGTGTCGAAACTGTTCACTGTCGTTTGCTTGACACACAATTTTGAAGGCTTTTTATCAAATAAAGTAATATAAAATTGTATAAGAGGATAATAATTGGAAAATTGTTTTCAGGCGTTGCCTAGTAGGTGAACTGGTTCCGCCGGATGAATCTCACCCACATGATAAAAGTTTCAACTCTTTTAATTCACAAAAGTCGAAGGAAGAGTTAAGGGAATGTGGATATTTAAACACAGGCAGAATGGTTAATGTTACACAATGTGTGAGGTGGCCACATAAATCAGACAATGACAAGTCATAAGCCCTGTAAATGCCTAGACTTCCATATTCCCTTCTCAAAAATGTTTTCCCTCTCTGTCGCAACAAATTTAGAACTAAATAACTCCATAGGGAGGAAATCCCGCATGTCTGCAAACATTTGGACTTTCTCAAAAACAAAGTTGTTTTATTAACATATTACAACAGAGATGAAGAACATTTCAGAGTAGGAAATATGGAAGTCTAGGCATCTACAGGGCTTATGACCTGTCATTGGATGGCTTAAGTGGCCACTTTACACACTGTGTAACATTTACCATTCTGCCCATATTTGAACATGTATATTCCTTCAATTCTTTCATCTGTTGATGTTTGTGAAGTGAAAGAGCTGAAACCTTTATTTAAGCGGGTGAGATTCATCTATTTGAATTATTTCACCTACATACTAGGCAACGCCTGAAAATTTGATTTAATAACTAAAGGTTTCAGCTCTTTGACTTCACAAACATCAACAGATGAAAGAATTGAAGGAATATAGACGTTCAAATATGGGCAGAACGGTGAATGTAACAGTGTGTAAAGTGGCCACTTAAAAGTTGTTGTATATTTATTTGATTGAAATCAATGTTATTTAGTCATTTCACTATGATATGCAGACTATAAATATCGAGTAAAATAACATTACAAATGATAAGTTAATGAATAGTAAGCAGATAGCAATTAAACAGCAGATATGTGCAGTATCAATCAAATAATAAACTACAATCTATTTTCAATGCAGCAGCGAGGCTTATTACGGGAGTAAAATATATTTTCATATCTCACAACATCTTCGAGATTTGCACTGGTTAAAAAGCCTAGAGATAATAAAATACAAGCTTTGCTGGACAGTATTCAAATCCGTTTATAAAATGGCTCCGAGTTACCTATCGGACCTTTGTATTAGGGAAAATACATGTAAAAGAAAATCTTCTCTTAGGTCAGCATTTGATTCGGGAAGAGGAAAACTTGTCGAAATCCGGCGCTCCCCAAACACTAGATTCGTGGATCGTGCTCTTGCCGTTGCCGGCCCCTCGGCCTGGAACCAATCGCCTTCAAACGTACGAATCATCGACAGTCCCAGTCAGTTCAGATCCCAACTAAAATCTCACTTCTTTAGACTATCATACCCTCAATTTAAATCAGAAAATGTAATATATCACTTTAGTATAGTTAGAATGTAAGTTTAAGTATACAATTGTAAAGCGCCCTTGAGGTGATTTTTCACAAAAATGGCGCTATATAAATCAGCCAAATATTAATATTATTAAAGTGGTGAAAAATAACAATGATAAAAATTTAAGAAGTAAACTCACCGTTTTGTGATATTTCCAAATCCGTAGGGCGCCCTTGGAAAGGATCGTATTTTAGTACTAGAGCCACTTCTATAGTTTCGGAATTTCTGTCTTTAGCCACAAGGCGAAAAGCTATCTCAATGTCAGAGCCATTTAGCGAATGAAATATATGTACATTGGATGGTTTCATTTCCTGGAATAAAATCAAAAATATCTATTAAACTTTTGTACAACGAGTCGTGTAATTTCAAACTTTGATAAATCCCAGAGGCGGTTCCTTAGTATGCCCATAACTGCAGTGGACTGCAAGCTGTAAAAGCTGTTGTATGGAGTGGAAGGAAGGACTCTCAAAATCTCCATGATTAATAAAAATTGAAGCGTTTGAAATGTGGTCGTACAGGAAAATGCTGCTTATCTCATGGGCTGATCGAGTGTCCAACGAAAGGGTACAAAATATAATGAAGACAGACCGAAAACTATTAAACAATGTCAAAAGATGAAAGGCCGTATACTTTGGCCACACAATCCGGGGAGATAGAGGGTTGACGAGGTGTGGGCGATAAAGAACATCAGGGCTATGAATCTCCGACATTGATTTCAAGAGATGGTCGCCAACATCCGATAAGAGGGGCGCGAGAAGAAGTTATAAATATTGGCATTGACGGTAGACATACTTTCAAACCCTAACATAAACTACCTTAAATTTCTCTATCTGCGCTTGCCTATCGTGGTGAGCGTGCAGCGCCACCTGCAAATTCCTTAGATACGTGGTGGACATAGGCTCGAACTGAGACATGGCATCCATGCAGAAACGGAGCGGAAGATGGTACTTTGTCAGCACCCAGTCGTCTGTGTCTGAAATCATATAAGGCCTTCAAGATGTGCAATTAATTCAATCACATAGGTAGTAATATATACTGTGGGGTGTAGTTTTCAAAGGGAAGTGAGGTTAATGAGTGCATATTATATGTGAACAACAAATGTCTTGAGCGAGTAGAAGAATTTGTGTATCTGGAAGGCATACTTTTAAGAGAAAGAAGAGAAAAAATTATGTTGAAAGGAGAGTAAATGCGGGCAGCAAAATGAACGGTGCACTAAGCACAGCAACATTGCTAGTAAAAATACATATTCGAATCGATGCAACATTAGCAGTGCACAATGGAGTTTTAGTCCGAGATGTGAAATGTGTAACTGGCAGAGGAAGAAGAAAGCGGAGCGAACGGGGTTGAAATGAAATCTGTTGTTGATTGAGGGGAAAATCACGCTTGTATTCGAAATGTCATTAAAAAATAACTGGTATTTTTGGAGATACAGAATTTCACATAGAATCATATTCTGTAAAATAAAAAGCATTAAAAACTGGAATAGGAAGTGGAATAAGCTTCCCAGAAAAACAAGATAAGTATATCAGCCAAAAGCTGCCTGCCCCTAATTTAATACTAATAAGCATTTTTCATTTAATTTTTGCCGTACAAAGGTGACCGATATCGCAGAAAGAGTGGGAAGACAAAAATGGCAGTGGGCGGGTCATGTGGCGAGACAAGAAGTTGATAGGATAAATAAATGGGCCCCAATAAAAGAAATGTAGAGAGACCACAGAAATGGACTGACGAATTTGTGTGACATGGATGAAAACGGAGGGCCCAGGACAGAAAAACATGGAAAAATTTGGAAGGGGCCTATTCCAGCAGTGGAGAAATGGGCTGTTAAGAAGAAGAATCATTTTTTATAATAATTTAAATACAAAAATTACATGCTGTTCTGGTTCTTGTACCTTGTAATTTGGCAAACTGCACGACATATTGTGCTGAGGACACTTGGTCAAGCGTTACATCGTACTTAATGATGCAGAGGTCATCGGAGATATACCTGACTTGGATCCCAAAATGCCGCAGGTAAAAACCGTGGCGCTGTTTAATCTTGGCTCGTTTATTATGTAAAACAACCTGAAAGCAACATACTTTTAAAAAATATTTTATTTGGAAAACAATACCCATATTTTAAGTTTGACGTTTAAGAAGTTTTGCATGGGCTCAGAACCAAAAATGAGGAAGTTGAGTGGTTTTTTCAGACTTTCAAACTAAGCCAAACATTTATTTATAATATTTTTACGTATCATATTATCAAGGCTATGATTTTTATCAAGCATTGTAATTTTGAAATTACTCTGTCAGAGACAAAACAAGTTCTAGTCGGTGAGATCTGCTGCTTGATGAGCTGGCTTCCTGGAAACCGAAATCTACCCAACACTGTAGTTGATCGGTTGATTAGCGAGAACTTGTAATGTAGTTCATTTTTATTAATTTTTTCATCCATTTTTAAGAAACTTCGCAATACAATAAGGCGGTCTAGTTTCTACCGCATGTACGAAATAATTTTTTACATCCAATTTACCGTAGCACTAAACTTCCTCATTGATATTTTATATCAAAATCATTAACTATGAGGTTTAATTAAGATATATCTACAAAAAACATCAATATTATAAAACTCAAAGCTATGATTGCGACTTATTTATTTTTTAAGGAATTACCTGCTAAACCACTATTCAAAAACAAAATAGTATAGTAGTGGTCAAGACGCTTGACTCACGCACGGAAGGTTCCGGGTTCGATTCCCGGTGAGAACACAAAAATTAAAATGTGATTTTTTTCAAGCCTGGGTGCTCTGTGATGTAATTCACCACTGTAATTAGGCCTCCTGGCCTGTTGTGGTGCAAAAAAAATATGTAAAAAATGTAATGTAAATGTATTTTAGAGGCTTATCAGCAGGTGGGAAAGAAGGAAGGAAATTATTAAAAATACACCATAACGCCCAAACCAAAAGAGAAAAATATTCATTGATTTTTTTCACACAACTGACAGGAATCAAACCCGTGCGCCAGTTTCACAGTTAGCCGTCTTAACCAATGAAATTAAGAGGATGGTGAAGTATGCCTCACCTTTTCCACAGTTGCACATAATATCAAATAAACATGAATATGTAGATTTATTTCATTTATTTATCAGAACCTTCTGTGTGAGTCAAGTGTCTTAACCACTACTATACTATTTTGTTTTTGAACAGTGTTTTGAACAATAAAACCCCAATTATCCGGATTAATGAGTGCCAGACGTTATCCAGATATGCAGAAATCCGGATAACTGAATAAACTATTTAGAATGAACGCGGTCGAAATGCGAACAACTCACTTCCCCCTTGTGAGAGGAGATCTCTTCAGACAGCGCGACCATATTGTGCGGCTGAAGATGGCGCGGCTGCGGGAGTCGACTCCGCTGAAGCTTGAACATGTACGCTTCCAATTGCAGCAGCTTCGCTCGCAGCTTGCGATTGTCTTCAATCAGCACCTCCCCATTGTCATCCTCATCGCTGTGAACCTCTGCAAACGGTGGATTTATTTACACGGGAGATATGTCAATTTTGGTGGTCTTACTGAGAATGAAACCTGGAACCCCGTGTGTGAAGCAAGCATCGTAACGTCTTTATTTGATAAAACCAACCGTCAAAGAAATATGGATGTTTAAACCAAGGTAGATGTGTGTAGTCATTATCATTTACTAATAATATAACTATTAGATTAGATTAAATAATATGTAAATAAAATTATATGAGTTCTGGAACTATGGACAGATGATTTGATAAATAATAATAATGATTGTACCTAACTTGTTTGAAATATTAGAAGGGTTGAACCACTTACCGGCTCGAGACTTTTGTTTATCAAACGCAGCTGTGATTTTTTGCTGCCTGCGTTGGAACATTTTCACAAATGTAATAAAGAATATATGCTATATAATGTTAACCCCAACGATAAACACAAATTGTATTGGAAATTTTAACCAACAACAAAAGTTCCATTCAGTTTTGACAAGCCTGAGAGGACCGTTGAAATTGAAAAAAACAGTGAGCGCTGGGCGCGCAATTTGTTTGTCTATGGACCATAGACAATAGACACATTTTCTAGAAAAAGTATGAAGATGAAAACAAAAATAATAGATTATTATAATTATAATGTTGCAAATTATGTAATATAAATATGGTGATAACATCCAAAATAATCATAAATTGGGGCATATTGTTAATGTTGCACCAGAGAATGCTAGGATTTTAGACAGAATTTAGAATAATTTTACAAATAAAAAAACAGTTACCATTTAAACGTCCCTCACCGATTTATGAAGAAGATATCCAAAGTGAAACGACAAAAGTAAAATTTAATCAAATCATTCAAAATGTTGATTTTAAAAGTAAAATTTTGTGTCATTTAGCTGAATGTGATCTCTTATCTTCAAACTTTTATTGAGTTTATTTTAAGTGAACTACAAAACATTTACTTATAAAGTATCTTTTGTTCCCCATTCAAAATCTTTAGTTATTTAATTAAATTTGACTTTTAATCGTTTCTCTTCAAACAATCTTTCTTATTTACTACAAGCGGACCTGACCGACGTTGTCCTGCCCGAACGTTATCTTTTTTTATGACAAACACTTTTTTCGTAATTAATTACACACGTTATTTATTTTAGACTTTTTTAAGCTATTTACATATTCGTAATAAGGGTTATTTTTTCTTTTTATCTCCTCATGCGATTGGCTAAGAGGCCTCGTCGCGCTCAAATCAAAACCATGCAAAAATCACTACTCTAGTACCAATAATCCATGGAAAAAATACAGGAATATGTGTTAATTAAGAAAATTCAGAGCGCGATTACCCTGAGCCCTCTAAAATTATGGCACTCAACCCATGGTCAACGCGAATTTAGTCATTCTTTAATCGTCAGCCGTGTTTTGACGTGACCTTGACATTTAATTTGAAACCAAAAGAAAAGAAAGAACTAAGATAGACCAGATTTTGTCTTGAGGTAGTATTTTTTTTGTCCTACCTTTAATTTTATTTCGTTGTATTTTATTTCATTTGTACCCGTATTTAGTATAAGAAAATGTGTTTACCATTGTTGGAATGGACTGTATAAATATTATGTATCTTTTTTGGGTGATACCGTGTATGTTGGATTTGATCCGACGTTTCGGCTACCATTGCAGGAGCCATCTTCAGGGAAAACTGTTTTCACTTTTCAGTTTTCCCTGAAGATGGCTCCTGCAATGGTAGCCGAAACGTCGGATCAAATCCAACATATACGGTATCACCCAAAAAAGATACATAATATTGATAACAGTGACCGTGAAAACCTTCGCACCTATTGGACTGTATAAGTCCGTCAACAAATAAATAATAATAAAAGAAAAATAGCTGAGTCGTGAAAACGTGCAAAAACTTTCCGGATAAAAGGAAAAATACTTTTCATTGATATGTAGGTACCTAAGTACTTGTTTATGATTGAATTCCAAAACTAAACATTTTTAATATTTAAATATTGGATTTAATTATATAGGTAGGTACCTTGGTACTTGTTTGTGGTTGAATTCCAAAACATGAAAAAATAATTTTTCAAATAAAGAATTACTTTTGCAAATGTCAAACTCTACGCTACTTACCGGCAGTGGTGGATTCTGTAAGAATCCGTTTTTCAAAAATGTCTCGAATGTCAGTTATTTTTTTTAAACATTACTTAAAATCCATTAAAACTATGTTAACATGTAGAAATTGTTAGGAAAATAATCAATTCAGTATCCATTGAAAATAATTGATGTTTGTAAACGTTAAAATACAATCATTTTTAATTTACAAAAAAATAACATTCACCAAATTTTTTGGAATAAGCATTTCAGTCGAATGCAACCTTGGAAATTCGATGAAAATACTTATATGCTTCTAACTTTTTTTCTACTTAACATATTGAAGATGTTACTATTTGTAAACCTTGAGTACGTGAATTAGAAAATTTTGCAAAAAACCTCACGTAAATCTGTCAAGCCATTTTCGAGTTTTTGCGAGACACAACACGGCGATTCATTTAAATATATATGTGTGTGGTAAAACTACCCAGACAGCAATTTAAACTTGGCTCAAGCTTGTATCAGGTTTGAAGTATCAAGAGTTCAAGCTTGACCCAAGTTTGTAAACTTGAGGCAAGTTTAAAGCAAACTTCCTAGTTACCATCCAACAAACTTGCATGATGTTTGTTTTTTACAAAAAAAAACGAACATCATCCAAGTTTGGATTTGTTTAGCAAAAAAACACAAAAAACCTTCTTAAAAATATTAATATTAAATAAAATATATTGTTTTTATTACTCAGCATATTTATTTTGAATAAATAATAAAAATTACGGGCTATTTTTGCTAAGAAAGTCAGATGATGTGATGTCAGATGATGTGATGACAAATAATTCATTTCAATTGACTGGAGATCAGAGCCCGGTGCATTCTTTTGTCTCTCAACTCTGAAACAAATAAAAAAAACTGTTTTTGACTTACTAGCTTTTCGACTAGCGGGATTTCTCATGGTAAAAAGTATCCGATATTCAAATCAAAATTTGTTGCAACAAAGGGAAAACATTTTGGGAAGGACATATGGATGTCTGGGTATTTACTGGGCTTATGTACTGTCATTGGCTGGTTGAAGTGGCCACTTAACAAACTGTGTACTATTAAGCGTTCTCCCTATGTTTGAACATCTTCATTTCCTCAACTCTTCCATCTGTTAACTTTTGTGAAGTATAAGAGCCTCTGGGGTTAAAGTATTGGTTTATTATATCGATATATTATCAACAGCCTTTTCGTTCTGTAAATAAAACATAATTTAATCAATTCAATTCAATAATAGTATAATGTTTGTGATATTTAATAATTAATCAGCTTAAACTATTGTAAGCATTGTGCAGTGGATGAGATATTAATATTATTCTTACTTTTAAAGAGCTCTTGACCAGACGGTTTTGTCGAGTGACAGTGCAACAAAAACTCATTTTTAATGTTTTTTCCTCAGTGGCATATCAATAGTTTATCCCACTTCGACAATATCACTTTGATAGTATTACTTTTATATATTTTGATAATACACCTTACCTCTGTTCTGTATAAATACATTTAACTTTTTAATAAATATACCAGTCTCGAAGATGTCGCGAAAGCGATGAAACCGGTCACTGGATATTCCAAATTTGTGGATTAAAGTATCACTCGTGTTTTATTTATATAATAATTTGATAGTATTGCCAATCTGAATGTTGTTTGGAATTAACCACTTTTTTGGATATTTGTCATGCACTAATTTAATTCGGCGGCCTCCATGGTGTAGTGGTTAAGACATTTGGCTCACACATGGAAGGTTCTGGGTTCGATTCCTGGTGAGAACACAAAAATTAAATGTGATTTTCTTAAGGCTGGGCGTACCGTGCTGTAATTCACCACTGTAATTGGGCCTCACGGCCTGTTGTGGTGTCAAAAAAAATCGGTCTTGTAGAAAAGTCCTGGGATTAAATATAACAGTTTAAATAAAAAAAAATAAAAAAAAGTAATTCTCTCCATATTTTTATGTATATGGCAATGTGTTGATCATCACTATATGACTTTCGGATTTTGAAATACCATTCTTGACATAACAAGATTCCAGCAAGTTTTGTCAAAACTTGTCTCTTCAAATTTGTCATAACAATATTCTAGCAACTCTTGATAAAAACTTGTCGCGTCAAATTTTCCTTTTTAACCTTCCATCAATATTAAATCAAGTTTGTACCAAGTTTCACTGCTATCTGGGTATGTACGATAAATGCACAAATGTTGAGATCCGTACATTATGTAAGGCTGAGACAAGCATTATCGACAAAATCACAAAGGAGCTCTGCGCTGGTTTGGGCATGTAGAACGAATGGACAGCGAAAGAACGGCTAAGAATATTTACAATGCGAATGTTGATGGATGCGGAAATAGAGGAAGACCGAGAAAGACATGGCATGACCAAATCCAACAAATGCTTGTAGATGGACAAGCCAAAAGTCGGAATAATCGGCGCGCGTGCATGAGAAGATGTATGAATGTAGAAGCGAGATCTGCATGCAAAGATCGAGTGTTGTGACGTTCTATCCTCTCTGCCTACCCTTACGGGGAAACGGCGTGATGGTTTGTTGTTGTTGTTGTTGTTGTTGTAAGATAGATAGAAGATAACAGTGTTTCGGGGTTAGACCGCAAAAATTCAAAGGAACATTCTTTGTGGTAAACTATTAAAAATCCATTTCTTTCAAAAACATACTTTTCTTATGAATTTGAAAAAATTAAAAATAATAATTATGAAGAACAAAAAAATACAATATTACAACTTAATACATTTTTTTACATGAATTAAATACGTATATTTACACTAGCGTTTCCTATTACGTAAAAGAAATAAACCATACTTGTGTACATAAAATGGGGAGTGACTTTAAAAAATAAAAAAAAATATTGATCATAATTTGAAAATGGAGACAATCCTTAATATCACGGACTAGTATTCTTTCTGTAAATCCGTAACACTCTAGAGCTCTTTCACTATTCCGTGTCCGATGCGTTTCGATTCGTTGGTCAAATAGGTTTTAAATCTCGATTTTTTTTCTTTTTTTTTTATGAAATGCGATTTACAAATAGTTTACTAGAATATTTTAAAAGTTCATCATAAAAAAAGTTCCTCTGAAGTTCCACGCTATAGCCCTGAAAAACCGTTTTTATTTAGAAATATTTTTCAGTATTAATAGAACTATTCGCTTTGTAAATTATACCTACAAAACTAGAAAAAAAACATTTTTACCGCTATGCACGGGTGCGCATTTTAAGGATTAATGAATATTTTATGTTTGAAAATAAATTATGTTATTAGTGAGCCTGTTAATTTGCAAATATATGTAAAGAAACTTTGAACCTTTTTTGGTAAAACTAATCCAAATAGTAAAAAAAAATAATTTTCGTGGTGGAAAAAACTGATCAATGATAAATTTATTCGGTTAGTGAGGATGTTCAGCCCTACGGGAAATCGGAAACCAAAAATTCATTATTTTGCTCGGTAAAAGTTAAATCATTGAATTGTAGTGCGAAGTTTCTTGAAAATGTATCAAAAGAGTGATAATTAAAAAAAAAAAAACGAACTACTTTGCTTGACGTCACTAATTCTTCCGAATCAACCAATGATAATAGGGTTGTGATAGATTTATGGTTTATGGTAGGGCAACTGACCAATCTGCAGAACTCATCGAAAAGAAGCTGAAGAGAACTTGAAACGTCACGCACGAAGAAATTTTAAAAATACAAAACTTTCAAAAATGATAGCGCTGAAAATACGATACACGATTTTTTCGAAATACATTTTGGCTTAGTTTAATGTCTATTAACAAAAAACCACCGAACTTACATATTGCTATTTAATTATTTTTCATGAAGTTATAAATATTTACACACAAAGCTCAAATTAAACAATTAATAAAACATTTTTAAAAATGTACTGGAAGGTATCCAAGTGCTTCTTAAGTTATTATAAAATTAATGATAAGTGTAAACGACAGGTACCTATACAGTTTAAAGTCTCCATTTAATTTAATGACAGCTGGGAAATGGTAAATCGTATACCTACCTTCTCAGAACTACAGAAAATTAACAACTCAGTTAACTGGGGACATTATCTTCTAACAGTTACAATAATTAGAAACCATTAAAGTTATTAAAGAGCAATTTGAATGAACTATTTCAAACACTGATCAGATTTTTCAAGGTAAATTATGTGAAGATGGCTCCTGCAACGGTAGCCAAAACGTCGGAACGAATTGGACCTGTACGGGATTACCCAAAAAATACTATACATATCGTCGCTTCAGTTCGTTTTTGTCTAACAGACCAAAACACAAATCAGCCGAAATAGAGTTTAAGAGTTTTTTTTTACGAAAAGTAATGATCACAACTAAAGACACAATTCGTTAAAAAACCCTTTAAGCAATCAAAAAAAAGTATTTTTCTCATTTTAATTTCATAAATAAAGGCTTTTTTAGAACTCCCGTAGCTCAATCACAGATAACTTTCGACTTGCTAATAAGCGACGTAATAACAATTTTTCACCGTGGTAGTTTATCGTATTTGCGATCCCAATGCAATATCCGTGAACACCTAATATCAAATGTCAAAATATTTATGTTTCGCGACGTATAATCCTGCTGCGCAATCACATATTTGAATTTCACCGGTGTAAATATGGAAAATATTCAAAAACTGCTATTTCTATTTCTTTATTTATTATTTATCATGCTATTTATTGCATTTAGCGGCGGTTGGCAAGCCAAATGTCAAGAAAAGCAGACGCCATAGTAATTGTAATTTAATTTTCACTTTTTTGTATTAGATATTTCTTTCTTTTTTGCAAATTCAATATATTGTTTTTTTTTATAATAAACGCCGATTTTTCGCCGGTAAACTGTATTTATTTACGAGGAAAACAAAAAACAAACCGACACGAGCGTTGACTTTGAGATTACACACGCGTTGATTTATGACTGCGAAAACTTAAGCATGTCCATTATTGTTCATTGTGATCGCTTAAATGCTTAGCATGTTTTCAAGCACGTCGATAGTTATTTATGATTGAGCTACTGTACACTTAACTCAATTTCGTTAAAAATGGTCTGTTGGACAAAAACGAACTGAAGCGACGATATGGATAACAGTGACCGTTAAATCTACGCACCAGTTCAATAAATGTGTTTTCTATCATTTTTATTAATTATGTATGCTTCTTAACATCCGCTTCTAAGTGGAGCATGTGGTCATCATCACATGCCTCCAGGATACCCGATCCACAGCACTGCGAGGCTCTCCACTCGATTGACAATTTCAGGATTTTTATAGACGCTTCCAGTCCAGGGGCCGTTGGACCATCTTTTCCATAAGGGTACGCGGGGCATGACCTGATGGGGGCCTCGAAATTCTAAAAGGGCCCCCTTCTAAAAGCACCAACCTCTGTGTGCCCAAGGCCCCCTGCATGGCCTAAGACGGCCCCGAGGACCCGCATTGCAATGGAATGTCAACTGTTATCTCCAATATTATTTATAAAGTAAAATTAAGTTTTCTGTATAAAAAAATATTATATGCCTTAATTTCAGGTTACCGACGAAGATACTTTAAATATTCACACAAATATACACATTTTCGTACAAAAAATTATATTTTTCTAAAAACTAATAACTAATCTGTCGTCTGTTTCTCTGTAAAATAACCATTGTAATCGGGCCCCGACCCAGGGCCGCGATTATAAGCGTTATCTTCATCGGTACATATCGAGACGGTATAAAGTAACACCGATATTTATGTACGAAAATGGGTATATGTGTATGAAAATTCAAAGATTCTTCACCGGTAACCTGTAATTAAACACCATTAGAAAATAAAAATTGTAAACGTTTTCTATATTTTTCGTACAGAACACTTAATTTTACTTTATAGATAATATTGAAGATAACAGTTGACGTTGAAAAAAAAATTTAAGATAATTTTTAACTTCCCATTAGAGTACGAATCCAGAAACTAAATATGAAAAAACACACCTTTTAATACACATTTTATGTAAAAAAAGTTGTGAATTGAACCCAAGACCTCTCGTAAATGAGAAATGTTAACTACTGAGCTAACGTCTATTATCAACAGGGTAACCAGCATTGCATTTTTATCTGGATTCTAATTTTGGGAAAGATGAAAAAATATCATTCGTATTAAATGACGTATAATAAATAGACACGTTATCCTTATCCATAGCTTCATCAAATATATAGCACATAATGCCTCTACAATTTGAAAAAAAGTTTTAGAAAACACAAGTGTTTTAGATTTCTTTAACTATTTTTTATTGAATGAAATCAGCCCTACGGGAAATTGGCTATAAAAAATGTCTTCTTAAGCGCGGTAAAAATAAAAGTAAATTTAACGACGAAGTTTCTTGAAAATGCGTGAAATTTAAAAAAAATGATTTTAATAAAAACGAACGACGTCACTAGTTCTTTAGAATCAACCAATGATAAGAGAGTTGTAAAGAATTCCGATTTACGGTTAGTCAACTGACGAATCTCAACTCATCGAAAAAAACAGAAGAGAGCTTGAGACGTCACACGCGAGGAAATTTCAAATATAGATACTAAACTTTAATAAATCACAGCGCTACCTACATAAAACTTTTTTTAAAAATGTTTAATAGTCTGTTAACAAATAAAATGATAAAAAACAAGCTTTTTTTACATTTAACCTCATTTTTAAATTTTATTTTGTCTCGGATTAAGAAGGGTTTTTTCTACCAAAAAATCTGTAACAGATACACAGGGGATGACAAGATCGACAAGCAAGGGAATTTTGGAAGTTTTTACGCAAGTTCCTGAATTTTTTTCTAATGGATTATAAAAATTTTAAAGATCATTATTTAAAATTACCTAAATTATGTGAAAAAAACGTATCGGGTATCTACAAAATCCATGCATCATGTTTGTAGTGGGTCAAATGTGTCCGATTCGCGATTTATGCACGTGCGAAAGTGGGATGCAAAAATGCGTTCGAGAAGGCTAGCAAGCGCCGAACCATACGAACCAATACGAGCCGATCCGAACGTTCAACGGAATTTGCCGAAGTGCACACCGGCGCTCAGTGCAAAGGTGTAATAAAACACTAAATAAATCAGCCAGTATTTTGCCGTCCGTCCGCTGTCTCGCTGCCCGACAGCGCCTCGCGCCGGTTAGTTATTGTTACGTTAACTTTTATGTGAAACCGAAAGACAAAGGTTTAATAAATGGAAACGGTCAAAAGTGAACAAATCATAACTTGTGGAGCGTATAACGAAGACAAATAGTTGATTACTTTATGTGAATCTTTTAATAAAAAGCGCGTGTTCCAATTTTTAAATTTGACGTTTGGGAAGAAGCTCGTTTTTCTTTATGGTTCTCTGGCGAAAGTTTTGCCGCTTCGATAATTATCCAGTTCGTTCTTGATCTTGCTAATGTTTAATGGACGTTGTTTATGTATGCGAAGTTCTAAATAATTGAGCTGTTTTATCACGCGGATGTAACTTTTGTGTGGTGATGTCATTGTTCCTTTATCTGGGTTAATATTTTTTGCGGATACAAATCAACCTTGGCGAAAAAGGTAATTTTTTGATTACCTATATTTTTTGTTATAATATATATGTGCTTTTTACATTATTTTTACATTGGAAAGTAGCTGCAAGACGTGCTGGGATATGTATTTATTGTACAGCGCCCTTGAGGTGATTTTCACAAAAATGGCGCTATATAAATTATCCAAACATGACATAGGGTCCCGAAGCAAGGGCCTTTTAAAAATTTTGTATACAATAAATTAACGATGTTTGAGTATGTCCAAATGCTTGCAGACTGGTTGGATTTCCTCCCTAGGGAGTTATTCATATTTAAATTTATTTCAACAGAGGGAATACATTTTTGAGAAGGGAATATGGAAGTCTCTGCATTTACAGGGCTTATGACTTGTCATTCCACCCAAAAACTAAAATAAAAAAAGGTTTAAAAATGAAAATTAATAAATGTAGTTTTTATGATTTTAAAGAAAAATAAAACCAATCTACCTACCTACTAAAAAATTAAGCTTAAACAAGTAAAATAAATTTATTAAAATCTAAAGTGTGCGGAGAAAAGACGAACAAAATGAGTTAAATTGATTTGTTCTTTTAGAATTTGTGAGTTATTTTTTTAAATTAAAAATAATTATCCCTCACTGGGGCGGGGCGTCCCGTGTCAAGTATAAAACAAATTTTTACTTTTAACATTTATCCTATAAAAAAATATTTTTTTACCTATCTGGCCTGATCAACTCATTAATCCAAGGGAAAATTGTATTATTTAAAAAAATATATATATTAGTAAACCTTTATTTAACTTTAAATCATGTATAATAAAAACAAAAATGCACAACAAATAAAAAAACAATAATTGAAAAATATAACACTTAAAAAACCAAATTAATTAATATAATTCATGCGTATACATATATGTATTAATATATGTATGTGTACATGTGCATATACGTTAAATATATTTTATTTTAAAAATACAGTTAATGTTAACCACGGAAGAAAACTTGTCTTTAATTTTAGTTTTTTTTTAATAAATATTTGCATTCTTATGATTTACCTAAATATTTAATTTTGAGATCCACTTTCAACGAGTTGTAAAGACCTCACTATTAGAAAATGGGAATCAAGTTGAGGTAGGGTGGGATTAGAATATATTTATTTATTAACATACATACGTTTATTGTACATTATTTGAGACATAATTCCCAACTCCATGGGACTAAAAGTCCTGTGTTGGACTAGCAATTAGTTGACACAGACACATGAGTATATCACCACAAACATAGAATCAAAAACATAAAAAATAATTTTAAAAACATACATATATATATGGCACATCAATATGGTAAACAGTAAACTCAAACATTCGGAAAATCATCGAGGAGTATCCTACTCAAATCCCTCCCACTAAGGAAAATCCAGTCCTGAACTACTTTCTTTAAAATAGTCTTTGTCCTTGAGAGCTTATACGCTCTTCCAAAATGATTAACGAGAGATGGTTAAAAAATACGTTTTTTAATAACTGTTTTCGTGAAAATTGTATTCCGTATTTAGATCTGCGCACCACATGTTTTGAAAAAAATTTCACAGTGTTACCGATTCTCGGAAGCCGCTATCTGGATCTACATACCATTATTACGTTTTCTTAGTAATAGTAACTACCTGCTAACTTATCACTGCGTATCTCTTTATGCAAAATGCGTGACAATTGTTTTTCTTTATCAGTAGATGACAGTTAAAACTTTACCGCCATTATTAATCCACCCGCTCGCTTCCAGCTTTATTGACATTACATTCTGATTATCAAACATTCTTGCACTGCCTTTATACAAGCATAGCATAAGAGCATCCAAAACAATATACTATCGTTATCTCATGGACAGAGTAAGACTTCAAAGGGTTTCAACGTCCAGAGATCTCGGGGTGTTGTTTGATGCTCAGTTATCTTTTAATCTTCATATAGTTAATCTATGTAATAACTCCCTTAAAATGCTTGGTTTTGTTCTTAGAAATGCCAAGATCTTTTCTAACACTCAGATTATGAGGACATTGTATAATTCCTTGGTAAGAAGTCGTTTGGAGTTTAGTTCCATTATTTGGTCGCCACATGAGACTCGATACTCTTTGATGGTGGAGAGAGTGCAGAAAAAATTTCTGCGCTATCTGTACCTAAAAGAGTACGGATATTATCCTTGGCTCTTCCCAACCGACTTTTTACTGGGGATGCTAGGCTATCAGTCATTATATAGGAGGAGGGACGTTCATTTGGGTGTTCACTTTTTCCAGGTGATCGGCGGTCGCATACATAACTCAGAAATTCTGATGGATGTAGGTCTGTTCGTACCTGATAACTATCTTCGACAAAGACAGCATCGATTGTTTTAGCTACCACAATGCAGAACCATCCTGCTAATGGTTATGCCGGTTGGTAGAGCAATCTTGCTACTTAATCGCATCGCCTCGGATGTCGACATATTTCACGACAGTGGGCCTTCCCTTAGGAAAGCACTTTCTAACTTTTAATTTTTCTTTTTACATTTTGTTATATTATTTTAATAACATTACTATCTACTGTAATTTGTGATGTATTATTGTATCAAGAATGAATTGGGTCTTTTTTCTGTAATGTTCTAAATATCTGAATAAAATAAATGAAATAGTATTATGTGTGTACAAAACGAAAATTAATTAGTGGTCAGCTCGTGTGCCTATAAAGTATATTAATTTAAAACTGAGTTTTTACGGTGCAAAATGCAATATACAGGGTGTTCTTTAAACCCTGTCACATCCGAAACCACGATGATCAGTATGAGCAAAAAGACATATCGGCACATTAAAATTAATTTTTAGAACGACTAAAATCTTAAAAAATAAAATATTTGAAAAAAAAACAAATAGTTGCTTACTTCTGCAGGGGAGAAACGAAGAGGGGGGAGAGGGAGTCTGATACACCGTCGACCGCGCCCCCCTCGCTTCTCCCGCTGCAGAAGAAGAAGCAATTATTTGTTTTTTACCAATATTTAATTTTACTCATTTTCTTCGTTCTAAATATTTTTTTTAAATGCTAATATGTCGTCTTGCCCATACTGATCATCGTGGTTTCGGATACAAGAGGGTTTAAAGAACACCCTGCATATCGAAATCCCAGAGCCCCGAATGCAATGGAAAGTCTTAGTAATAGTTGACAGAGTTTTCTTGTACGAGGATACGAAAATTGTTTTCTTACGCGCGGTAAAAAATAGAGCATTATTTAATACAAACATACTACAACAGAGATAAAGAACTTTTTAGATAAGGGAATGTAGAAGTTTAGGCATCCACAGGGCTTATGACCTGGCATTGGCTGGGTTAAGCGTCCACTATACACACTGTGTAACATTTACCATTCTGCCTATATTTTAACATCTATATTTCTTCGATTCTTCCATCTGTTGACGTTTGTGAAGTTAAAGAACTGAAACCTTTATTGTTGTAATATGTTCATATTGACAGCACGCTTTGGGGTTGAATCCAGGCCTTGTCTACAAAAATTTGGACAAACTCAAAACATTTTTGATAAATGAACCTGGTCCAAGAAGTATTAAAATTGAAAAATATCTTCAGGCGTTGCCTAGTATGTAGGTGAAATTATTCAATCATTTGACGTTATAATGACATAATGATACTTTTATTGATTTTCACCGTAATACGTGTATTTATTTTTAATTATTTTATGTTAATTAACTCGCGTATTCGATAATATAAAATCTGAAAATTTTCTGACCCCGTAGCATGTAATTTTTTTTTAATTTGTTTTTTTTCGATACGTATATTTACTTAGAATTTTAATTACAAACATACACTTTAAAAAAATACATCTCAAAATTAAGCTAAAACATAAATTGGAAAAAATGCCGACAAAGACTTCAGCGTCTGAGCGTGGGCCATTCCTTTTTTAATTATTAATGAGTTTATAGCATATAAATATGGTATGACATGACCATGAAAAGAAATGAAAAAAAAGAAAAGAAAAAGAAAATTAACTTATGCTGATATTACGGAAACAGGATTCCCCTGAACTTATTTTGTAGCAGCATACAGATATCTACATTACATTTTAAATCATGGATTTTAATTTACAATTTCTGTGAAGGGCCACTTTAGTCTGAGATTCGAAAAGGCAAATACATGTTTTTTTCTCGATTCAAACTAAGTAAAATTGTTTCAAGCCAGTTAATAACTATCGTAATACTTTTTGTAGCGTCATTAAAGGTTGAATCCCATGTTTTTTTATAAACAATTATAGCAGTGTCATTAGCATATGACAATGCCTTCGTTTGAAGTTAATTCGTATCCCTTATAAGATATATCTATCTCTTAACACAATAAAAATGATATTTTTCTCTCTTGTATGCGAACGAACAAAGCACACGGTATCCCGAGTGCTGACGCTGACTACTGAGTTGAACCGTTGTTTGGTGGATCGGGTATGAAAATCACCGAAAACGCATTAAAATCTGACAGATACAAATCTGTTTTGTACATTGTTGGAATCCGGGATCAAACTTTTCATTATAGTTGTTTTGATAGCGTTTAACCGGTTTCAGAACACTCACCGCCATTTTTTAAAATTGAAACTCATCCGCATTAACCCTCAAAGTCCGCTGGCTCAAAGAAACACGTACGTGGCGGTGATGGGTCAAATTAGACCCAGTTTTAAATATCGTCTTTCAGACATTTTTGTGGGTTTAATTTTTATCACAATATGCTCTGAATCCTGAAAAGACGCGTGCTAAAGTTTTGTGTACATATTTTTAATGATTTAGTTGAGGAAAACGACGTATAAAAGTTACTTTTCATATTACCGATAATTTAGAGTAGGTACTACTGAGTCTAATCGGACCCATCTCCGGTAGGTTAAATTATAACAACAACAACAACAAACCATCACGCCGTTTCCCCGTAGGGGTAGGCAGAGAGGATAGAACGCCATAACACTCTATCTTGGCATACAGACCTCGCTTCCTCCACATTCATACATCTTCTCGTGCACGCACGCCAATTATTCCTACTTTTGACTTGTCCATCTTCAAGTATTTGATGGACTTGATCGTGCCATGTCTTTCTATAGTGTTATATTATCCTGTCCTGCATATTTGCGGTTTTTATGAAATTCGGCTTAAGAAATTATTATTGAATATTTTTAATCGGAAAAAGATTTGCCTTTGTTCCAATACGCGGAAATTATGATAACACGTTATTTGTACATTCTGGTCTGTGTTTGTACGTACTGCCTACCTACTTGTACATTCATTGTGTTTACAAAATATGTTGTACACAAAAACAGACTCATTATTATGATTTCTTCTGGGAAAAGCGTAAAAAACTCGGCGTGTGTGACAAATTCTAAGATATGCGGCCTCCGTGGTGTAGTGGTCAAGACGCTTGACTCACACACGGAAGGTTCCGGGTTCGATTCCCGGTGAGACACAAAAATTAAATGTGATTTTTCTCAAGCCTGGGTGTTCTGTGATGTAATTCACCACTGTGATTGGGCTTCCTGGCCTGTTGTGGTGCAAAAACAAAAAAAAAAATACAAAAAAAATATGTTTTTGTGTAAAAAATTTAAACGTGAACATGACTTTAGAAAAAAAGGTTCAGTCCATTCAAATCGTTAATAAAATTAGCTTCTTTATTGTATTTTTATTTATTTATTATACGGCACAAGTGCCTATGACAATATGACAATATTAGAAATATAGCCAAGGAGACTTGAGTCCTCAGATGCAGTGTGCGGTATGTGAATGGGCAAGCTGTTATAAATTCAACTTGTAATTTTATTTTTTTTATTTATTATAATTTTTTTTATTGAATTTTACAATAGGTATATATAAATTACAAATAAAAAAAAACTATTACAATAACACAAAAAAAAACCCACAAAGACATGGCCTGTGTGTGGATATACATTTTATTTTTAATTGAAATAAAGGCTACTGGAAGAATTCGATAGATATAGTAAAGGTAAAAAATGTTTGCTGATGTTAGAACACAATATTTTGTCGCTAAAAATGAGAAAATTAAAATAAAAGTATTTTCTATTCATTGAAAAAATAAGCAATTTGAATCTGCTTTTTTTACCCATAATTTCAACAAAAAAATAATTCTATGATTATAAACTTATATTCTTGGGTATTAATAATATGTAATTATGTATATAAAACAATGAATAGTAAAAATCGTTATTTTTTATCATTAACGTAAATTTTAATAACACAACCACTGCTGTTAATAACAGTTCCCTATGTTCCAGCTGTGGGGATATGATTTAGAAAAATGATTTATGTCTATGCATTTTTAAAATCGTTCTTATTTGCTTTTTAATCAACTTAAAAAAAAAATGGTCTTTAAATAGTAGAAACATAATACATGAATGTCCTAATATTAAATTCTAAAAAATTGACTCTTTTTTTCTCTGTAACGAATTGAATTGCAGATCGTAGTTCGCTCATTTTATTTTAAATTGTCGGGGTTTTCCTATTATTCACCAGCGATTATAATTACTTCAGTGTAAAACATAAATACAAACGCTGCGCTTTGTTCGAACGGAAGGTGCTTATTTCAAATTGAACAGGATAAAAGCTTAAGAAATCCACACCGATTTGACATCCTATTCTCTTAAGGCTGAAGTCTGGTAAAACGCACGCAAAATGAGGAAATCATACGATTTTGCCATTTTAAAACGATTTTTTTTATTATTCGCTTCTAAAATTTGAATTTGAAAAACTTTATTTCGAATGCGTTTGTTTATGGAATTGGTGTTTTTCCACTGTTCCTAGAAGCGCGCGTATCGCGTCGGTATTCGCGAATGCGTTTCTTACAGGTTAAAAGAAGAATTTTCGCATTGCAGTATTGCCATTTCGTAAACAATTTTTTCTCCGAACTCTTATTTTAAAATTACCAGTGCAAAAACCGCGAAACCCTGTTCAGACATTTCCCCACATTATGATATGGAATGCGTGGCTTTTTTTGAAAAAACATGTTCACTCTACCAACGTTTAATTTTAAGTCTTCTCTTTCCTTGCTGGAATGTTCGTATTTACATTAGACATTTTTTTTTAAACAGTCATTGACACATTTCTGGTCATGCTGGTTCAAGAAAAGATCCCGGCCGAATGCTCGCACGAGGTTTTCCTGTAATTTGAATTTTCATATTTAATACCAAAACCACGTACGGCTTTCGCTCAGAGAAATTTATTTTTTGTGGTAGAGCGGGATTCGAACCTTGGACCTCCGATCTGTGAGTCCGCAATGCTAGCCACAGGACCACAACCCGATTTTTAACAATTAAATCAAATCATTTTTACTTATGTGATAATTAATGATAGTTAGACTCCTTGGAAGACCTTTAAACTTTTGTACCAAATTTTTGTCGAAAATAAAATATGAAAATAAAGAATAAATTAAAAAATATATATATACAGATGGTAACCATGAAGTTTCGCATTATAAATAAATTGTCTATGTTTTACGAATGTATGTATGTGTATGCGCATGGGTGTATGTACATGTATATATATATGTGTGTGTATAAATATATGTGTATATATGTATATGTGTGTATGTATATGTCCACAATTCCTCTTTCTTCTCTAACTCATATAGTATCCATGCGGCTCGACTGTGGAATCATCTCCCATACACCATCAAAGATGTTACTACATTATCTCTGTTTAAATCACGACTGAAGAAACATCTACTTTCTCTCCCTTAATCTCTCCTCCTTTCCTTTTTTCTCTTTCCTCTTTTTTCCTTTTTCCCATTGAGTAATAGTTTTAATTTAAGGTCATTTATAAGCAAATACGTTTATTTCTATTTTTATATATCTTTAGCTTTTTAATATTTTTTTCTATTGAATATGTTCTGTAACTTGAATTAAAAAAATAAAACTTTTATTTTATTGGTTGGTTGGAAGAAATTGCCATTTGGCAATAAGCCCGCCAATGTACAAATAGTATTATGGACAAAAAGTTAACTAAATAAATATATGTATCAAAATGTGAATACGAGGAATTTTATTAGTCTGTGCTCTCTATTAATTTGTTAACTATTATCATATATTAGATTGTAATTGCCTAGCTTGTAACGGGGTATGTACCCTTGTTAGCTGGGCAAAGTGAACGTCAAATTGTATTTTTGATGAAAGGTGTAAATAAACAAAAAAAATATACATCTAAATTAAATTATGTTTTGTCAATCAATTTTTAAATCCATTTATTCAGGTTTCTGAAGTATTACAATCGGAGGAAGAGTTGAAGAATAAAGACAACCCTAACAGCGCAGAGGGAGCGAGAGTATTCAATGTCCCGGATGAACATATTGAGTTCTCCAAAACGAAAGGCATATTCAGGAGAAGTGTACAAGTTTGGATTGTGTCTGGGAAGAGACCATTGCATAGATTTATATATAGTACTATTTATTTATTTATTTGACGGACTTATGCAGTCCATTCTAACAATGGTAAATATAATTTCTTATAATAAATACAGGCACTAATAAAATAAAATGCAATCAAATAAAATTAAAGCTAGGACAAAAAATATATAAATTACTACCTCTACAAAATAAAAATTACTATTCAGTCCAGATGTTTATCAAAATTTATGTTTATGTAATAATTTATATTTTTAGTGTTGTTTCATAATATCCATGCTTCTACTTTCCATAATGTTGTATCTCAACTCAACACAGTGGTCTTGGCCTCATAGAGTGATCTGGTCTTCCTCCTATACAGGCCGGATAAATCATATCGAATCGGTGCAACTTCGTCTGCTAAGAAAAGTAGCATGTATGATTGGCCTCGAGAGAAGAGACTACACTTACGGAGAAATGGAGTCAATGTTCAAAATCTCAAGTCTACAAAAACGTAGAAATAACATTGACTCCATTTTTATGTTTAATTTACTGAATGGCTTAATTTATGTACCATCGTTACTGGAACAAGCGGCATTCAATGTTCCGATCCGCCGGTTGCGAAATAATAATGTGCTGTCCCTTGATCAGCACAGCACAAACTGTGGCTTGCATGCACCAATGTCCCGATTGTGTCGCATTGTACACTCGAGACAGGATCTGGACTTTTTTGGTGCAAGTCTTTCTAGATTTAAACAATCACTAAGATGGACCAGATCTTGTCTTCAGGTAGAAATTATAATTTTTTTTTGTCGTAGTTTTAATTTTATTTATTTGTATTTTTTAAAATTAAGCCTGTATGTATTATAACGGTTTGTGTTTGCCATTTTTTAAATGGAATAAGTCCGTTAAAAAATAAATAAATAAATAGTGTTAGAAATACGTTTTTTTTTGTAATATGTATCTTTATATGAATAAATAAATAATTTTATTGGGAAATTATGAAAATTTTATTTATTTATTGTATACGCCCAGGGGGCTTTTACATGACGTGTAAAAAAATACAATCCAAGCGTTTAATTACAAAAGTTAATATGTAGGTCTAATAAATATTTAGATGTATATTGAGTGTATATTATAATTTGAAATTAATTCTTGTGGCATCTTATTCCAACCATCAAAAACCCTTTTACTCAGGAAATGCTTCCGTGGATTTACATTTAAATATGGTTTTCTCCAGCCTAAGACTACGACTTTAAAGTCGCGTATCTTGTTTTAGTTTAAAAACGGAATCCAAAATTGGGAAGCAATAGTGACTGTTCGGTATTTTATGACTATCAAGTCACCCCTTCCTCGCCGTTCCTGCAGCGTTGTGAAAGCGAGAGTTTCCAGTCATTGCACATACGGAAGCCGCTTCAGACTCGGCGACAGCTTTGTGGCTCGTCTTAATCGAAACTTCGTCTCGTATAAATCAAAATAAGACAAAAGAGCAAGCAAGACAAAAATGTGGTCTTTCATTTGAATAAACAATTTTAACCTTTTTGTAAACCAAATATCGACACTTTTAGTTTAATGATGCTGGTATTCCTAACGCTCGCGCGGCCGTATCATCTCGTGTTTTCTGTTTTCTCGTGCCGCAAGAGTGGTTCAGAATAGCCCACCACACCAGGGCTGCAATTATGTACGAAAGTGTGTATATTTGTATGAAAATTCCAAGTGTCTTCGTCAGTAACCGGTAATTGAACATGTTTAGATTTTTTTTAAAAACATATTGAAGATAAATTTTAACTTCCTATTAGAATACGTACCCTCGCTTAAGGTTCCATCATTTTATCCCCGAAAACCTCTGTCAATGAGAACGGAAAAAACTCTGTCTAACCGAGTTTTTCTGTCTAAACTAACCTATAAGAGGGTGCCGAAACCGTTACCTCCAAAAAAGAGCGTTTCTTTTGCAGATGTAGCCGCAGCGTCACTGCTTGTGCACGCGTACTTTACTTAATACATACATATGTCTTGTACTTTTTTTTTTTTGCACCTCATGTTCATAGTAGTACATTCATAATAGGAATTGGAAGCCTGGTTATGTTTGTAAACCTCTGTAAAAGAAAGCATGGATATAAATGGGACCTCTTTTTAAGAAAAAATATCCCGGTCCCTCTTATATCCAGGTACAACTGTGTAAACATATGATGGCTAATAATTTTCTCATCTTTTTTTTCAGATTTCTTTGACTACCTCATCGAGCGGTGTCTGAAGACGTGACTCGAAATGCCTTAAATAATTTCCCATTACGCCGTGATTAAAAACAAATCGTGCTTTGATTCCGTTTATATTCTTCCATAGTAATGTGCCAAAATATTCTAATTCTTTAATTAACGTAGATATTTTGATTATTTAAATTCGCTAAGACATGTCGAGTAGCATAATGGATACCGCGACTAATTCAGTGATCGTCCGTAGCAGTATGAGCATGTCACCAATGTACAAAAACAGAAGTGATTCATATCAGTCAAAAAAACAAGTGAATAGTGGCTCAGTTCGCGCACTTTCCCGAACACGCTTAAACCCCATAGATAAAATGGAAAATTCCCGCTCGAATTTTTCAAATCGCCGCGGCCTCTCGTCTACTAAAAAAAATGGCAGCTCTTCGAAACTTCTTTTGCTGTTTATGTCGTTCGCGTTGCATTCGGTCAGTGGAGTGTCGTGTCTGATGGATTATTGTTCTACAAATACGTTTGAGACCAATTCGACGTATCTCCAGCTGACCAAAGAGGTCACGTCAACGGAATATGCTGTTGTCAAGGAGTTCAAGAGTCTGCATTGCTGCGCGAAGGGATACAGGAGTATTGAATGGTGAGTGACGTATTTTTAAAATATTATTAAGTAAAGTCAAAATTGCTTTCATCGTTATTTTATTAAAATGCAAATTTGAACAAATTAATCTCGACTTGTGAGTAAGTTATCTTGTCATGACGTAAACGTATTTTTTTTATATAATTGTAATGTTTTCCTTGTTAAAATGGTGTCAAATACAACATCGTATAATATTACAATAAGTTAAAGGTTTAAAATAGTTTATTGAGCATGTACATTTTTATTATCTTTTTTAAAATTTATTATAAATAGTTTTATTACGTAAACAATAAAATATATAAGTACGAAACAACGCAAAAATATTCAATAAAAACAATGGGGAAATATCACACTTTTACGAATACCGATAAAAATATCTACATGAAATGGATTTAGAAAAACTAATTGTATTTTTTAAATCAAAATGGATATTGTGTAAAGATGTTTTCATACATAACTTTAAAAAAAAAAAATATTAAAAAAGTATAAAGTAAGATTACAAAATAATGATGAATTTTCCATGACATAATAACGAAGGTTTCTGGGACACATAAAGCCGTTATGTCTCCAAAAGGTAGTCTTACTATTTTCTCTACACGCTATCAAACTATAATAGCTTGACCGCGAAGCAAATTGGTTCTACATTAAATAAATTACATAACGATACGATACGATACGATGCGATGGTCCCCTGCCTACGAATAACATTTTGAATCACATTAGGGATTAATGTCACTTTAATGTATCGCATTCGTTGTTTAATCTAATTTTTTACATGAACGCTTCCGAAGAATACCTTTTAAATTGGTCTAAATAACGAAACGAACCTCTAATTGCACATACGCAGGTCTAATAGCATTTTTCTGTCGCCGTGTTCTCGGCGGGAAAAAACTTGGACAGCCGACGCGAAGTCGGCCATTTTATGATGAAACTTGTCGTTTTCTTTACCCGCCCGTCTAAAAAGCTGCATCGGATGCAGTTCTGAGAGTAATCCAACAATCCGAGATGTGTGTCCTTCCGTATTTAATTACTGCATTTATCGTTCTGACAGCAATGCAATCCCTTTATCAGAGACAAGCGAAGTTGTATAGGTATCGTGTAAGCTGCTTTCTATAAAATTCAGGTTGTGAAATCAAAGGTGAGAAGTTAAAGACACGAAATTATCAAAAACGCTTACTCAACATATATTAATTTAATTAATTTTTATTATTTGTTTTTAACAATAATTTGTTAATACCATTTTTTTTATATGTATAAGTATATGTAAATGCATATATTTTTTTGTTTAAATTCTTTACAATTTATTTACAATTTGCTTTTTAATTCAATTACTTTTCTTATATCCATATTTTTTTTTTCTTTTTTACTATGTAAAGTTTCACTTTTTATTTTGCATAGCAGTATGCTTTTTATTGTTTCTACATGTATACAAAAAAGCGTTGTTTATCTTTTAAATTATTACTTACTATGTTTGTACTTACCTGTATATTTTTTGTAAATGACCCTTGGGCGTATTGTAAAATTAAATAAATAAATATATTTGTGGCTTCGTTTTTCAAACTTTTTTTCCGTAGAATTATAAAATACCAGAAGGCGCGTAGAACCAAGCTGATATACATCGCACTGTGTCCAAAGGTCCCTCCTCTACCCGACATCCCGCCTGCGCGCATGCGTGATGTGGCCCCGTAATGTTGCCAGACCGCGAACAATATACACAAATACAGCTAAACGTCGTTTTGCGCCGGTTCGATTTACGCCGATTTACAATTACGCCGGTTGGTGCCGGCGTGGGATTCCCCGGTTCGGCCGACACCAGACGAAAGTAGGCGCCGCGATTCTAATAGCAGACACACTTTTACACGTTGTTTTATTCTATTGCCGTGCACACCAGCAGCCTATTGTGTGTGAAAATTTGTTTCCGAGTTAGTTTTCGTTTTGTTTTTAAGAAAAATACAAAGGTATGATTATATTTTTTATTTTATTATTATTAAAATGAAAAGAATATTAAAATATTTGTAGTTTATGCTATGATTCTGCAAGAAAGGAAGCAACAATCAAAGCAAATGAAATTGGATGCTTTTTTCAAAAAAGTGTGGGAATTTAATTTAGTACCAACAAATTGGTGATTTAGTATTTATTATAAAAATCGTTATTTATATCAAGAGATTTTTATTTATTTTTTAAACGAATTTAAACTGTATTTATTAAATACATTTATAATTTATTTTGAAGATATATAGGATATGTATGTATATACATATACATATATATGTATATATAAACATGTTGTTGTTGGTATTTTGTATATTGGTACATTGTATATGGTATTTGTCAGATATTCTCGTATTATGTCCATGTTGACTACAATTTTTTGCAAGTTTTAGTTCTTCGTCTACAATTACATTAGTGACTAATTTATGGATAAATTTTAATGATTCTAGTTTAAAGAGTTCAGTTATATTTAATTGCTTAGTTTGTTTAAAAAGTTCTCTAGTTGCAGTTAGATAGGGAAGGTCATATACTAAATTTATTATTTTGTTATTTATTTATTTATTTATTAGCATACACGGCATAATTGCCTTTTACAAATTTATAATATAAACATATAAGGTTTGATATTTTTTAAACTACATATTTGCACTCAAAACTAAGGAACAATAATCAAGCCTAAAAATTATATAACATAATATTTGAAAAAAAAAAAAAGTTTAAATAAAATACAGTTGTTATGTTGTCTTTGTAGTCTGTTTATGTCATTTTGATATCCTGCTCCCCATAGTAGTTGCGTATAAGATATTTTAGTTTTTACATAGACGCGCGTATGGTTTCTGTTTTTCGTCGCTCTTTCTTTCTCAAAATTAACGACGTATTTCGCCAAATCTGAACCTCATAATTATGCCAAAGTAGTGTTAAATATTTTGTTTTTACCATTATCAGCAGGAAGTACTAAAGTATCAGTATGATATTGTCGAAACATTAAAATATTCAAAAATAAGACTCTTTGCAGACGATGCCTTAATATATATATCGGGAGAAAATTATAAAACAATTATGGACAGACTAAATCATGATCTTAATAATGTATCACTGTGGCTAAAAATTAATAAATTAAAATTAAATGTAAACAAAACTAAATATATGAATATAGGAAACAAAAGAATAGAAATTACACCATCAATTGTAATAGAAAATGAAAAACTTAATGAAGTCACTGAAATTAAATATTTAGGTGTAATGTTGGATTCAAAACTTACATTTCACCAAAACACTAAGATGGTAATAAATAAGATTGCAAAAAAATATCAATTTTGGGAAGGATCAGAAGATTTATTGATAAGGACTCTTGCAAAACTATTTACAAAGCAAATATTGAACCACATGTTAACTACTGTAGTAGCATTTTATTATTATCAAACAAAGAAAACATAGATAAACTAACTGTATTACAAAATAAAGCCTTTAGAATCATTTTGAAAAAAAACAGATACACGAGGGTAAAGTCGATGGTAAATGAAATGAAATTATTAACATATAAACAAAGAATATTTTACAATACAATGATATTTGTTCATAAAATTATAAACTCTAATAAAAAAACAGAATTTTGGAAAAAAATTGATCGAAACCAGCATGAACACGATCACAATACTAGAGAAAAGAACAAAATTAGACTTCAATTTAGGAAAAAGGCAAAGTCACAAAATTCAATTTTATTTAAAGCAATTAAAAAGTATTACGAAATGGAAAAAAATATTTATGAAGAAAAAACATATCAAAATTTAAAATAATGGTCAAGACATATATGATAAACAATTTATAAATTAAATATATTTGCAATGTTATTATTAGAACACACATAACAATATGTATGATATGTGTGCCCTACTTTAAGATTTAAATAAATAAATAAATAAAATAGCGTTGAAACGTTATTTTACTGCGTGCCTGCCCGTGTACTGTGCACATTCATATTGTAATACGTTATTGGACAATCACCGAGTCCGGAGTGCGAACCACGTCGAAATTCATTTGTATGGAAGAGTAAACATTCTAAAATATTTCCATTCACTCTGAAAAGAGAGAAGACCACGAGTGTCTTACCTCTCTCTCTTTACCTATTCACGTGAGATTTTGTTACTCTCACAACCCGAGAGTAGGTACCATTGTTGGTATATTTTCTATTGTTCGTGTCTCTCTTCATATTCCATACAATGGGAGCGCCACACGACAATAATTTCTAGAATAATCCCGACTCTGCCTCAACTCGCACCTTTGTAAAATGGATTCTCTACACCTTTTGTTGTCGATTTTCCGCTGTCATTATTTGCCCCAATAGTTGAAGATGTCTGCCATTTTATGTTTCCAGCTCCACGATTGACTGAATGTTATTTTCAACACTTTCCGGATAATTGTTTTAACTTTCTACCGACCGGAGACCGCATACACCAAACGTAAGTTGATTATTGAAATCTTTTAATTATTTCTGACTTATGCACATACAGTCAGTCTGCAATTAAATTATTTATAGTGCGTGTATAGGTATATTATGACGCATATACAAAAATTTTAATTGATGAATATTTTTCATGAGTTAACTTTCCGCAAATTAAAAAAAAAATGGGATCATCATACAAAAAACTGCATATTTTCGGAACAACGTTTGCGTTTTTGGCATACTTTTAAAACACTTAAAATAGAAATTAAAGAAGTAGGGCCTTACATATAAACTTGATATAAAGTTATGCCTAGGCATATGCCTAAGGCCCGTACTAAATTTGTAATAATAACCTAACAAAAAACACATTCGCGGGAATCTTTAGTTCTTGAAAAGTAGGATATATTTTTTGCGTCAGAGATTTTACAAAGTTTCAATAACCCAGATCTAAATCGCATTTCATTTGAAAAACATCATATCAAAAATGATTTGTTTCCATTTCTCGGTTCGCTAGGCTAACAAGGCACGGCCATACGTCATTAGCGCTCTTGTCAGGAGAGGCGTCCCGCAGGGAGAATATTTGCGCTCTCACTGTCTATTGTCCCCGTAAGTGGAAGTGTTTGGAGTACCCGCCTACCAGGTAATGGCCGACCAGGTAGCGGTCACACAATATTGTCTATTTCACAGCCGAGGGGTGTTAAAAGTGTCCCTTGGTCAGGGAAACACACCTTGTAACGAGACTCCCTTAACTGAGATGTGTACTGATTCTGACACCTATTCCGAACAGTGGATAATATTTTTGAAAGTTTTATCACCTACAACAAAAGTGTCTTCATTACGCATCAGTCACTTTTAACTTCTGTTCTTTGACGTAATTTTTCTGTATTTTTAAATGTGTCTTGTGGTATGTAGCTTAGTATTTACTTAATTAATTAACTATTTACATACCAATCTTTAAAAGTTTATTATTATATTAACCTGTTGATTTGTTTCATATAAATTACATTGACGACCTTCTGGGCCCTGATTATAAAGAAAGTTAACAAAGTTTACTTCGATGGTCTAAAAAGTAAATAGAATATAAATACAATTAGATACAAGATACTCTAATAGGGATCTGATACTAAGTGAAGGGGTCAACACTGTTCTGGCATCGAGACAACACTATTACGTAGGCAAAAAGGTCCATAACCCTTTGCCAGAATCGTGGAAAGACGGGAGTGTTGTCAAGTTACGGTAGGTGTTGACCTCGCTCTTTCATGACATTGGTCGTAGGGAATCAAAAAAGTTGATGCATGCCACGGATTACTGGATGTCAAAAATAAAATATAAAAAATAAGGAATAATTAAAAAAAAATATATTTATAGATGACAACCATACAGTTTCGCATAAATAAATTGTCTATGTTTTTATGAATGTATGTATGTGTATGCGCATGGGTGTATGTACGTGTGTGTGTATCATGTACATGTGTTTATTTATATATATATGTGTGTATATATGTGTATGTCTGTATGTATATGAATCAAAATGTGTATCCGAATAAGTTTATATTTTGTTTGTCTGTGCTCTATATTAATTTGTTAACTATTATAATATATTAAAATGTAATTGCCTAGCTTAGAACGGGGTATGTACCCTTGTTAGCTGGGAAAAGTGAACATGGAATTGTATTTTGAAAAAGAGTGTGAATGAATAAATAAATAAATAAATTGTTTTTTTTTCTTCGATTACAAGTTAAAGACGAAACTACTTACTATTATACAAACGTGCATATTTTCGTACATAAATTTTTGTTTTATTTCATAGACAGCTGATGAAAATTCTGTTCTTTCCATTGAAATCAGGGCCATCGTTGATTTAACAAGATTAATTCCAGAGAATGAGGTTTTATTAAATAAAATATTGGTTGTCAAAAATAATCGATTGAATTCATTTAGTATTTGCATTCATTACACCGATTACGTACTTTATCTACCCTTCCGAGAAATCTTGATTTAACGCCCTGTTTAGTAAGAAAAGGATTAGTTTAGTGAGCAGGTTCTGGAAGGTGTTGAAATTAACAATGAAAAAATGTTAGCAGTTACTTACCTGTAATTATTGTTCTGATTCTGAAAACATGGATTAACCAAGACGGGACAATGGCATATTATGAATGTAAGTAATTGTGTTTTAAATTGGTTGCAACAGAGGGGGAAAACATTTTTGAGAATATAAGGAAGCCTAGGCATTAGCAGGGTTTTTGACATGTGATTGGGTGGTTTAATTGGCCATTCAAAACATCGATATTTTCGTACTGAGCGACGTCTACAAAGATACTAATGGGTCAAAACGTAAACCTGCTCATTTATGAGTAGTTGAGTCGCCTTCTGTTTGATGTGCGTATGCGGTTTCTGGACTGTTCTTAATTCTATGCACTACGCTATCGACTTTCAATGTTTTTTTTTAATATCATAAAACATATTTATTTTTTTATTTATTTATTAGTGTGTACACATAAACATAAATACATTTAACATAACAGTGTTCAATTACAAAATTATGAAATAATATAATAACAATATAACTATACATTTACACAGTTGTTTGATACGTTGTTCTAAATAATAACATTAGGACAATGTTTGAGTATGTCCAAATGCTTGCAGACTGGCAGGATTTCTTCCCTAGGGGGTTATTCACATTTAAATTTATTGCAACAGAGGCGGAAAACCATTATTGAGAAGGGAATATGGAAGTCAAGGCATTTACAATGACCTGTCATTGGCTGGTTTAAGTGGCCACTTTGCACACTGTGTAACATTCACCATTCTGTCCATGTTCAAACATCCGCATTTCCTCAACTCTTCTATCTGTTGATTTTTGTAAACATTAACAGAGGTTTTAGCTCTTTCTCTTCTACAAAGTCAACTGGAAACAAGCTGGAACTGTCTCAAAACAAAGAAAAAAAACATATTTCGGGGCTACAGATTGCCCATCACATACCACACACCGCATCTGAGGACATACTCGACAGTCTCCCTGGGCTGGTATTCCAAACGCTCTCGCGGCCGTATTATCTCGTGTATTTACATGCAAAATACACGAGAAAAACTGTTTTCTCGTGCCGCGAGAGTGGTTCAAAAACAGTGGCTTAAAAACATGCTAAGCATTTGAGCGGTAACAATGAACAGGCTTAAGTTATCGCAGTCAAAAGTCAACGCGTGTGTAATCTCTTAGTCAACGCTCGTGTCGGACTTGTTTTTTGTTTTCCTCGTAAATAAATACAGTTCTTGGCGAAAAATCGGCGTTTACTATAAAAAATAATACAATATATTCCATTTGCAAAATAGTAAGGAGTATCTAATACAAAAAAGTGAAAATTAAATTACAATTACTATGGCGACTGCTTTTCTTGACATTCGGCTTGCCAACCGCCGCAAAATGCAATAAATAGCATGATAAATAAATAAAAATAGCAGTTTTGGAATATTTTCCATATTTATACCGATAAAATTAAAATATGTGATTGCGCAGCAGGATTATACGTCGCGAAACGAAAATATTTAAAATTAAGTGTTCACGGATGTTTCATTGTGATCTCTAATTACGATAAACAACCATGGTGGCCACTTAAACCAGCCAATGACAGGTCGTAAGCCCTGTAAATATCTAGACTTCCATATTCCCTTCTCAAAAATGTTTTCCCTCTTTGTTGCAACAAATTTAAACGTGAACAACTCCCTAGGGAGAAAATACAGCCAGTCTGCAAGCATTTGGACATGCTATAAACATTGTTGAATTATAATTTTAATTATTTTCTTTTAAATAGCGATAAAAGTAAAATGGATCGAATTGTTTTCGAAAACTGGCTTAAGCCATTGTATCGAACGCCTTCTCAGAAACGTTATTTTTAACTGGCTACAGGTAAATTCGATGTGCGCCGGCCCATTGATGAAATTACTCGGAATTCCTAATAACTCTTTATTCGTTATTTCATGTTTACCCACTTTTTATTAAGTATTCACAAAATGCTAATACGCCCGTGTGTTTTTCCACAGTGAAGACAGGCTTCGGTAGCTTGAATCGATAAAAAAAATAGCATCGCTCTTTTTAATTATACCTTATCGAAACAATATTATAATTGTATATGATAAGGAATCCTGTTAGATATGGGATTGTGATGAAGCTCAGTGGTTTTAAAAAAAAAATATATTTCTTTACTCTTGCGTGGCAGTGATGTAACAAAAGTCTACATTGGATACAATACTTCGGAAGTCAGATGGCAGAAGGGACCATCTCTAATTTTCAAAAATGTTCAGGAGAGCTGAAATACGACTCAATTTCATGTTTAAAAACCAAACCAAAATATTTTATTGTTGTTTTTCAATAATAAATTACCATTCTAAATAATAGTGTTTTTTGTTTTTTTTTCTATGTGTATTTACTGAAATATTGATTAAAACTTTTGAAAACTAAAAAACAGAAAAAAATACAGATGGTCCCTTCTGCCATCTGACTACCGAGTTGATATATCTCTTATTTTTTTAAATGATAAAGTTGTATTTTTAAAAATCTTCAAATGGGCATTTTCACACCTGATTTGTTGAGTAAAAGTTGTAAAACAATGCTAGATGCAAAAAATATTTATCATTTCTAAGCGAAGAATGAACGTGACTCCAATACAGCAATAAATCTCTGTAAGTGAGAGCACAAAGATAGAATTCATAACAAGGAAGACAGAGACGCTGCTCTGTGGCCGGTGTCCGTGAGAAAGAGATTCAGTCGGTTATTGGCAGTGATGGGGGATGCACGCATGTAAGAATACCGGCGTATTTATTATTTATAATTCATTTTACATATGTTACATAATTTATGTTATAGAACAGGGCTAAATTGTATTTTTATAAATTATGGAAAAATAATTATAAAAGTGTTTGTCTCCATGTTTTTTTTTCAAATGTCTGAACTTTAGAATATTTCGTCTTTTGCTTCTTGTAACACGATGTCTTTTGTTCCAGTCTTTTGAGAGTTATTAGACTATTAAAACTAAACCAATTTTTTTCCCAAATTTATTGCAACAGAGGGGGAATACATTTTTGAGAAGGGAATATAAATATCTAGGCATTGACAGGGCTTATGACCTGTCATTGGCTTTCCCTCTTTTCCCTTTCTGTTGTAACATTTTTTTAAATTCATTTCTTCGTTTTTATTTGTTTACGCGGTAAACTTACAGATTAACTTAAGTTTACTTACTAGTATATCAATATGATTAGTCAATATTCAATCTATATGCACCTAAATGAAATAAATCTAAAATACCACATAATACACAAATTAATTATCTCTGTCCCTAATATACAAATAGGATTTCGCTTATAAAGTGGAGATGTTTCTAGCTTCGCTGAGACTTTTTGGGAATAATAATAATAATAATTATGGATAACTTATGTAGCGCCATTTTCGTAATATAATACCTCAAGGGCGCTTTACAAAGTGATTATATCAATTTAATTTTAGCTTTTTAATCTAAGAAAAATAATGTACTTTGTCACCACATGCTAAGAATTTATTCAAATGTAATCCCGGTATATTTGATTTATTAATACTTTCGCAATTTTCGTATTATTTATTTTATACAGAATAATCAACAATATTTTGAGTTTGTCCAAATTTTTGTAGACAAGGACTGGATTCAACTCCCTGGGGAGCTGTTTATATTAACATATTACAACAGAGATGAAGAACATTTTAATTGAACAGCAGAATGGTGAATGTTACACAGTGTGTAAAGTGGCCACTTAAACCAGCCATTGACAGGTCCTAAGCCCTGTAGATGCCTAGACTTCTATATTACCTTCTCTTAAATGTTCTTCATCTCTGTTGTAATATGTTAATACAGAATAATGTTCCCTCTCCCTCACCGGGGTGTCCTATGCCGAGGGAAACATTTTACAATAAGGATAATGAAGCAAGCCTTAAATTAGTTATTTAATATAGTTAACATAATAACAAAATAAAAACGTAATTAATCTTACTAACCTAATTATTATCGTTCACATAATAAGCATTATAAACTAAAATAATCATAAAAAACATTACAAATTCGATCACTCATCGATCCGTGCGCAACCCACCTTCACCATCCATTTCTAAATAGCAATTTCCTTATAATACGAGTACACCTTAATGCCACTCTCATTGCCCTCTCATTTCGATCTTTATAACTCCCTAAAAAGGAAATCCTGCCTGTCTACAAGCATTTATACTCAAAATATAGTTAACTTTTTATAGGTTCAGTCCAAATGAAGTGGTCCAGCAATAAATAAAATGGTTACTCGACCATTAAAAAAATAATAATTTTTGTGCCCACGTAGTCAAATCTCAAACTCAGATTTTTTGTCGCATTATACTGTCATCTCTCTCTTCAAATCCATGCCTCATGTCTGAGGATGGTAATTACGCCTGACTCCAGGCACTCGTCTGTAAACAGTCTCCCTCCACCTGGAACGGTCTTGTGCTCTTCTATAGGCATCGTCAGTGATGATTCTGATAATTCAGTGACTGTGCCGCTCCATCACGTGACCTTGTCCTTTGGGCACTTCCCAGGAGATAAGTTTTCTCCAAACTATCAGAGTTCCCCCTGGAAATATGCCCAAAGAACTGCAGAATTCTTTTCTCGCACATGGATGTTAGTCTCTCTCCTATGTCCAGTTCCTAGAGTATAGATGTATTCGTACGTCTGGCCTGTCATACAGTATTGTAATTGGGCGAAATTTCGGAATGTTATCTGGTCCCCCACCAGATATATTCAGTCCGGTAAAATGCAAATTTTGAGATTTTTTTGGTTCAAAGGCGGGTAAGTCTCTGACTTAAAATTTTGTCTCTGACACGAATAGTTCTTAACGACAATCAAACCTGGATATAAGATACTCGGACATTAGAGCAACCTCTTTAACAAAGAGCTGTCTGCGGTCTTCAGGCCACTGTAGATAGCCTAAATAGGTACTCCGCATGCATGGGTTTAAAAATCAATTTTGCAAAAACCCATGTACCGTGTGACACTTCATGCCCTGATGCCCTTAAGCCCCTGACTCTGTCAAACCAAGTCGTCGAAAGGGTCGAGAGTTTCAAATACCTGGGAGTATATGTTACGGAAAATGGCAGCTTTTAAAAATAACTAGGAGTGCGGCTAGGAATAGCAGGCGCCACATTTAACAGTACAAAGGCTGTCTGGAGATCGGATATTTACTCAGTGAAAACCAAATGCCGCCTATACAGGGTGTTCTTTAAACCCTGTCACATCCGAAACCGCGATGATCAGTATGAGCAAGAAGACATATTGGCACATTAAAATATTTTTTTTGAACGAATAAAATTTTAAAAAATAAAATATCAAAAAAGCAAATGGTTGCTTACTTCTGCAGGGGTGAAATGAGGAGAGGGGAGGAAGAGTCTAATACTGCGCCGCGCTCCCTTAACTTTTCCCCTGCAAAAGTAAGCAACCATTTGCTTTTTAAAATATTTTATTTTAAAATAATTTCTTCGTTCTAAATATTTTGTTAATATGCTATTATGTCTTCTTGCCCATACTGATCATCGTGGTTTTGGATGAGACAGGGTTTAAAGAACACTCTGTATAACGCCTGCATAACACCTATTCTCCTCTACGGATGCGAATCGTGGCACCTCACTGGGACCCAACACAGCAAAAATCTGAGTTTTGAGAATAGGTGTCTCAGAAGAATCTCGGGTGTGCGGTGGCGGTGGTTTGACTTGGTGAGGAATGAAGTAATAAGAGAACGGACGCAGCAAACTCCGGTGACAACTGTCATCAAGCGGAGGCGATACGGTTGGCTCGGCCATATGATGCGGATGCCTCCCGAGAGCCTTAACCACGCTTGCCTACTTTACAAGGCATCAGGTTCTCGACGTCCTGGACGTCCACTGCTGACAGTTCGCCGGCAGTTTATGTCAGAACTTCCGGACGAGAACCTGACTTGGGAGGACGCAAAGGAAATGACGGCCGACAGAGACATGGAGGCTCTTTGTGGATACCATATGCTCCAGCTAGGGAGCGGACATGGAATGATGACAATGACATATGTACATGGTAATACATACGTAACAGGAGTAGGAAGCCTGGTTACGTTTTTAGACCCCTGTAAAAGAAAGCAAGGATATAAATGGGACCTCTTTATAAGAGAAAAATGTCCCGGTCCCTTGGACTCTCTTACATCCAGGTTCGACTGCATTTGTAAAAATAGTTTAAAATGCAAATAGCAAATGGCGTGTAAATAAAACTTTTTTTAAAACAAATAAACAATATTTCTTTTAGTCCTCTCCTGTCTAACTTCGAAAATAATGATATCAAATTACCACCCGTGTAAGGAAAAAACGACTTGATTTATTGGGTCAACGTGTAGTATTTAGTGAACACGATAAAAATAAAAAAGGAATCAATTCATTAGTTACGTAAACCTTGACGAAGCTTGTTTGCTTTGAAACCGGTCGGTGGAAAATAAAAATTAGTGGTTAAAAACAAAATTGTTTTATTTATTTTATTAAAACTTTTTGCGTAACTGAGAGCGTATTTCTTTTTGATAAAATTACAAATAATGAGTTTTGAAATGGCCGCGTGTAAAAATGATTGTGTTCTCCGTACATGTAATCGATTCGTAGAAAATTGCGGTATCTAAATCACGAATAAAAATGATAGTAATTATACATTACGTTACGATACGCGATAGTCGAACTGGGATAGCGCGAACTCGATGTCGAAATCGTATTTCTAGAAGTGAGATTTATTGCATATTTCTAGGAATTTGTACAAATCATTTATTTTTGCGAAACAATTACCTTGCACACACTTGTTTATAAAATAGTATGCATTATTAAAAAAGTATTATGTGAGAAGCAACAGATTAAAGTGTATTAACTCCGTGCACATCATTGAAACTGAATTTGTGAATGAAATAAAACAATGAAATTAAATACATGAAATAAATTTGTAAAAAATTGGTTACTGGGAGAGAAAAATCGAAAAATTTACTCAAAAACATTCTTAATTAATAAATGGTATAAATTAATATTGTATAACTGTATACGCCGATTATTCCATCTTTTACCATGTCCATCTTCAAGTATTTGTTGGATTTGGTCATGCCATGTCTTTCTCGGTCTTACTCTATTTCTGCGTAGATAAACATTCGCATTGTAAATATTTTTAGCCGTTCTTTCGTTGTCCATTCGCTCTACATGTCCAAAATAGCGCAGAGCTCTTTTTTTACACATTATACATATTTACCATTGGCGTATCCCTATTTTGTTTCGTTTTTTAAAAAATAGTTTGCCGTGGGAACTAGAACCATCGAAACCCATAAAATACACAGTTTTATCTGCTGTCTTCGGGCGCACGGTAGACAAATATAATTATTTTTGAAAGACGCAAAACATACCGCTACAGAAAATTTTATTCTGATACTCTGTCTAAAAAAAAAACAAAATCGGTTCAGTTTTGAGGTGCGGAAAACGGTACAGCGAAACGTCGATTTTATCTATTCTAACAAAAGGTCCGACATGCAGTTGTCTTTTTCGCACAGTATCGGGGAGGTATCTGCAAGACAGTGACAGGAAAACAATGTTCAAACACCTATTTATCAAAATTCTCTGTCCTCACAATTTATCTAAACCGAAACACAAAATTAATAATGTGCACGTACATATAGAAATTTATATATATTTAGCAAGAACTCAAATCTAGCAATAGCAAAGCATTGCCGGGTTCAGCTCATTTATAATATAAACAAATTCTCCCTAATACCACGTAAGCGAAGCCGCGGCTAAAATCTACGTTATAAAGCAAGAATATGAACTTCCGCTCTTTAAATTTTTTAAACTTTTTAAAAAATTATTTTTCAAAAATATTTACATAATAGTCTTAAAGTAAAGTCCCGCTGAGTTGTATACATACAACTCGTCAGCAGGTTCTTATAAATTGCTTCGATTATTCATAATTAACCTACATATTTATCTTATTTAAATATATAGTATATTTATTATTTATATAGTTTAAACTTCAAGCCGTCGTCGCTTTATTACAGTATTATTTAGTGAACACATATAATTGGATGGCAGGCCCTACTATGTATACATTTTATATAGTTTAAAAAAAAAAATCATTTAACCTGTACATATGTTCGTATTCGAAATACATAAAATAAAATAGTTTAATATAAAATAGCATTTAATCGGGTTGTGGTCCTGTGGCTAGTGTCTCGGACTCACGGACCGAAGGTCCGCGGTTCGAATCCCACTCTACCCCAACTCGATTCCATTTTCTAATAGTGAGTTATTTACAACTCGTTGAAAATGGTTCTCAAAATTAAATATTTGGGTAAATCATAAGAACGCAAATATTTCTTTTTCTAAAAAAAAAAAAAAAATAAATAAAATTTTACTTGAAAAACATTACATATTACATTATCAAAAATTAAAAACTATCACTAATACAAAAATCTTTTTTCAATTAGCCATAATTTGAGCATACGTCTCACTCCTGTATTAAACTCAGTGTTTTTAATATTGTTCGGTAGCATGTTGAATATAATATTTGAGGTATGCTGTACTGCAGTGTCCTCTTGCCATATTTATTGCAGTATCTAGGAACAGCTAGCCCTTCCATACTAGTAAACCGTTGTAATCATGTACCAATTTGTGTTTATACTCGGAGCGCGACGCATGTTGACAAATTAAATTGTACCGAAGTAGAGCCCTAACTGATAATTTATATACATATTTATACATCGATGATATTGAAATATTGTGTCTCTGGCGGTATACATCTTTATGTAGTAGCAATTTGATAGTAAAATTAATATTAGTTTCGCTTGATAACCCCCCGGAAGTTATAGCGTATCGTACAATTGATTCATGGAGAGATTAATAAATAATTCGTAAAGTATTGACAGGGACATAATATTTTAATATATGTATACATTCTATTACATATTGCTCTTAATCGCTGACACAATTTTCTAATATGTACATCCCATTTAAAATAACAATCTATAGTTAAACCTAAATAAACATACTGCTCAATATTTTCACACATTCAATTCAATCAATTTATTTTAAATATAACATATACATTACAAACACATATTCAATACGTACATATTTTAAAAAAGAAAAATACATGAAAGAGGCTCATGTCAAATTAGTAGGAGAATCCTGCTCCGGAAAGCCCCTTCAGATAAATGGAACAGATCATATCCAGAGCGATGTTGTTCAGCATAGCGGTAGCTCTTCCAACAGTCATAACCGTAGGCGGGTTGGTCCTGTATATTGGAATATGAAACAATCTATGCTGACGCTGTCTTGGGTACTTATCAGGAACATACAAACCAATGCTTATGATAATCTCAGAATTATCGATCATACCGCGCAACAATGGATAAAAATCTCCTTCCTTCTAGTCTCTAAACTGTTGTAGCCAAGCATACCCTGGAGAAACTCGGTCGGGTAGCGCCAAGGATAGTACCCGCACTCTCTCATGTAGAGATATCTCAGAAACTTCTTTTGGATTTTGTCTATCATAAGAGAGTACTTCAGTTCATGTGGCCTTCAAATCATCGAGCCACTCTCGAGTCTACTTCGCACCAAGGAGTTGCAAAGAGTTCTCAGTACGCGGGTATTTTAGAAAACCCTGGCAGTACGCAGAACAAATCCTTACATCTTCAATGCATTACTACTGACTGTCTCTATGTGTTCATGAAATGTCAGGGTGCTCACAAATCTAACGCCCAGATCCTTAACATTCGATGTTCGTATCAGATTCTGGTCATTCATTTTGTAGTTTTTTGGGCCCTATTAGAGGACGTGACCGAACACTTGGAAACATTAAGCCTAAGTTTGTTTCGCCTTCGCCATTCAGATATATTCGCTTGGAGAAGACGAAAATCGTCAGAAGTTGTCACCTTTAAGAATAGTTTTAAGTCATCCGCAAACAACATAATTGTACGGTTGCATAATATCACTACGGATACACGCATAGTTATCAATGTAATATTTCTATTGGAAGTTTTCATTTCACCGGGTAAACTTCAGCAATCTGTGTGCTCGTTTTTTCTAAACAGGATGACGCCATTATGTGATAATTTGATCACCTGTATATTGTAAGCCGGTGACTCATGGCTCACGGGCGAGGAGAGCAGACTACGCGACTACAAAGTGCTGTATATTTATCTAAATAATATACGTATATCCGTCTATAATTGTCTCTAGTTTAACATACGCGTTGACCTTCGGGACGCCTGAACTAAGACTTGGAATTCCCTCTGAAAAAATCGTAAAGCGAGTAATTTAGTTCGCTCCTAGAAAAAACACCCGAATAATCATTAGCTTGCGGACATTGAGATCAAACATAACTATCAAATAATTGGACACGGAATGGCATTTATTTATTATATTTATTTATTTAAATATTATGTAAACACCTGTGAGTTAAACTGTGAAGAGCTGCTGTCGAAGACAGTCACATTAAAAAAAAAAACATTAAAAGAGGACAGAAAGAAACGCTACATAGAAAATGTATAAATATTTGTGTAAGTACAACATACTTACTTACTACACCATAGAATTAAGAATAGTCCAGAAGGAGCATAGAATCATACTTTAATACATAGGACTGTGTCCAATAATTCCCTCACCTAAGTGAGTGTCTAAAAACACTTTCGCCGCGCGCATACTTGAAGTCACCGAGTAATATTACCAGATCACGAAGAATATAACCATAACACAAATGTAAGGTAAAAAAAAACAATTTGTTATTTTTTCTAAAACTTTATTGTACACTCGGAAACATTGATTGACACAACAGAGTAGATAAGTAAAGGGTCATTTTATAAGAGTAATTGAATTAATGAACTTTGAACTTAAAATATAAAACAAATTTTATTTGACATAAAACGGATTTTTTTATATCATGTTAAATAATATTTTATGTTTTTAAAATAATGTCGGCCAAATGTCCACCACGGCGTTGTTTAATCCGAGGTTCAATTTTCATTATTTCTCTTATTATATTCGAGTAAAGTAGGGTAAATTTTTTTACTACTCTGGTAACACTAACGAAATTTCCATTTTGTTTCTTCGACAATCTGACAGATGGAAAAAAATTCAATTTTTAAATAATGCATTTGTGACAAACACATTCATTTGATAATTACACATGAAATGTGATTGCATCCTGTTTCTTTAAGATCCTAGCAGTATTTCTACATTTTAAAAAGACACAACACGGCATGGTTAAATTCGAATCAGGAGTTGCGTACTGAGCGACGTCTACAAAGATACTAATGGGTCAAAACGTAAACCTGCTCATTTATGAGTAGTTTAATTTAAGATGTTACTACATTATCTCTGTTTAAATCACGCCTGAAGAAACATCTCCTTTCTCTCCCTTAATCTCTTCTCCTTTCCTTTTTCTTCTTTCTTCTTTTTTTCCCTTTTCCCATTGAGTAATAGTTTTGATTTAAGGTAATTTATAAACATAAATATTTAAAACTTTTATTTTATCGGATGGTTGGAAGAAATTGTCATTTGGCAATAAGCCCGCCAATGTACAAATAACATTATGTACAAAAAATTAAATAAATAAATTCCTGAAATATAAAATACTGGAGCCATAATCAATGTGGGGAACGATAATACTTTTAAATATCAGCAGAGAGGTTTTAAGGTCTAGTTTATTCCTCATCCTTCCTAATTAGATATAAGTTAATATTAGGACATTCATTTATTATGTTTGTACTATTTTAAGACAAAAAAAAATTAAAAAATAGTGATACCTTCTTTGCGATTTTCTTACTCGTAAAGTCTGGATTTTTGGTAAAGTAAAATTTAGAGTCAGCATCTAAATGCTGCTGAATTTCTTTTTCGACAATTTAACATACAACTGACTTCTCTCATAGCACTAATCCTTTCACCCGGTTATCAGGCACACCTATTTTGCAAAGCCGGCAATCGGAGGTCGGTGGATCCATGCGGTGACCGGTCACCTCCTCGGGGACTTAACCGGGCAGAGCGGCAATGGTGAATGAGAGAATGCTGCATACATACTACATACCTACCTTAGTCGTGACCGGACGGAGATTAGGATATTGTTTCCGAGGAATATTGCACTTCCAGTGCATTGGAAATAAAGGTCACCACCACCGCTGAATTTAATCAAATTGATTATTACCAATACAATTTGGTGATTCCAATAATAGCACATACAGCGGAATTCCAAAAATCATTTATATATAACGGCCCTAAACTATACAACCTGATACCTTGTTTTTGGAAATCTGATTAATCATCAGTACTGAAAAAAAAAAAAAAAATTTGGTTGACAGACATTGGAAGTAAGGAATCTGAGAATTTATTGAGGATAGTAATATAAATATTATGCTATCCCATTGATAAGTTTATTGTATTTTTGCATGTGCATATATATTGTGTATGTACGTGTGTATATATATATGTATATGTATGTATATGTGTGTATATACGTATGTATGTGTATATGTATGTATGTATGTAGTATGTATGCTATATATTTATATATTTAATTGTATTTTTACATTTAATGTAAACTGTATTTTTTTTCTTTTCTTCTCTTTTGGGCTATAACTGTTCTATTTCTTCAATATTATTTTTACTTACAGGAAACATATTCGAAAACCATATTTGCCGCAACAAATCGGTTTCTTAGAACAGGCATTTGGAAGTGTGTAAAGTGGCCACTTAAACCAGCCATTGACAGGTCATAAGCCCTGTAGATGCCTAGACTTCTAAATAACCTTCTCTTAAATGTTCTTCATCTCTGTTGTAATATGTTAATTTCACATAATAAAGGGTTAAAAGTAAATACATCGGGGCCTCGATAGTTCGAACCCCAGCTAATGTATTTGTATTAATAAATAAATAAAATAAATAATAAATAGTATTTATCGCGTAAATTTTTATAAAATATTCTAAATAATAACAATAAAAGTGAAACAAAGATTTGCATACCTTGGATAAAAAGAGACAATTACGCAATATATCCTAATCGAATTAGATGCGTCCATAATCAATGCGTGAGGGTAGCCAATTTCACTATTTAAAAAGGTACTAGAAGTAAGCGGGGCGGCGGGTGGGGGTTCTTATTGAAACAGCAAAAGCGCGGGGTGCCCGTAGTCTGTTATACAAATGGTTAGTGATCTATAGTCCTTATAATATAGCTTGATTAGAATGAAATTCGTAAGCAAAAGTGACGATATGACTTTGTAGTAACGTCTTAGGAGTTATTTATATTGACACACGAAAAATCATTCGTATCTGGCGTGTTAATTGATTTGTTTAATGCAATGCATGACACATAAATCAACATAAATATATAAAATCAGCATTCAAACTAAAATAAACCTAATTATTATCGACGTTCTTACAAGGTAACATCATTTTGCAAAAACATTAGAGATAGGACAAATTGATCAATGTAAATTGATCGAATAAAAAAATAATTCATTTGATGTTGTTCATGAAAAAAGTATAAATGTCTTATTTTTTGGCAAATAATTGTCTTAAATACATTATAATAAAAATTAAAGACGAGTGATACTTCAATCCACAAATTTGGAATATCCAGTGACTGGTTTCATCGCTTTCGCGTCATCTTCGAGACTAATATCTTTATTAAGATACCAGTCTCGAAGATGTCGCGAAAGCGATGAAACCGGTCACTGGATATTCCAAATTTGTGGATTAAAGTATCTTTCGCCTTTTATTTATATAATAAATTTCAATGAATTTCCATCAAGATTTTTCACTGACCAACTTAAATACATTATAAAAGGCTTGTTTTTGCGTCAGTTTTTATATCAATTTTTGGAAACAGAGTTTCATGTTTGCATGAAAAAACTGATCAAATCTATTTGATCAGTGATCAGTAATTTCCCATCACTAGTGACATTAGTTTGACAGCTGTATTTTTAATCAAGCTATATTTTAAGGACTATATCAGTCAACTCGAATTCGCTTCATTAGTATGGTCCCCTCAATATAATGTATATATTAATCAAATTGAAAACATTCAAAAGAAATTTATAAGGAGCCTGGAATATCGTTTTGGCAAGATTGCAAATGATTACGGCGCATCTTTGATCAATTTTAATATAGAATCACTACAAAAAAGGCGCCTTACATATGATTTAATTTTTCTTTTCAAAATTCTCAATAATACAGTTGATTCGCCGTATCTTTTACAAAATATTGGTTTCCGTTGTCCTCTTCGCTATACTAGATTAAATGTCCTTTTTTATGGACCAACTTGTAAAAACAATTATACCTCGAATTCATTCATTAGACGTACCTGTAGAAATTATAACGGACTCAGTATTGATGTAGACATTTTTAACTGCACGTTGCATTTGTACAGAAAATTTCTTCATGGGGTCGATTATTTGGGATAGTTGCTGAATGTGCATCTTGAGTGGTTTATGCTATGTATATGTGCCGCATGTAATGTATATGTGTGTATGTTTTATACGTGCGTTCATGTGTGTGCGTGGATGGCTCGGAGTGTACATTCGGTATTTTTATTTATTTTAATTTATTACCTCCATGGAAAACGCAAATGTCAACAATTATTCTTTTCTCACTTAAAATTCTTATTTATTTTTTTGTCAGATTTAATGTTTATATCTTTTTAATTTATGAAAACTTAATAAGTCTTTTTATGTTAAAAAATTGTTGTTTTTAATACTTATTTTGTATGACTGTATGTTTTCTGATTAAAATAAAATAAAATAAAATAAATAAATAAATATGGTTAAATAAGTTTCGGTTTCGAACGAAAATCTTGTTTCGGTCGGTCACTAGTGAAATCCAATCCTTGTCCACAAACATTTGGACTAACTCAAAATATTGTTCATAAAAAATATTATTGCTCAAAAAATCAAATAAGATTACAATTATATTACATGTAAAATGAGATTCCAAGTATTACGCCCAATTACGTCAATCGATATTAACATAATATATTATCTCGTTTGAATGTGTATGTGATTTTGTTAATGTATGTGCGAAACCTAACCTTGTTTGCGGAAAATCGTGTCTTCGCAATCCTGTTCAAACATGCTTCCAAAATTTGCATAGCACAATCATTTTAAATATTGCATTTGATTTTATTACCGCATTCGTTGTTGGATGATGGACATAATTAGTACGTTTACGCTATTTTACTAACGTGTTAAATTAATTAGCGTTGCGTATGAAAAAATGTTTTATGGAAATAAACTGATACATTTTATCCCGCCTTTGGTAAAAAGCAATATAATTTATTTGCGCTAAAAATATTTAATATTTACATTTTTTTTTTTACATTTTTTTTGCACCACAACAGGCCAGGAGGCCTAATTACAGTGGTGAATTACATCACAGAGCACCCAGGCTTGAGAAAAATCACATTTTTAATTTTTGTGCTCTCACCGGGAATCGAACCCGGAACCTTCCGTGCGTGAGTCAAGCGTCTTGACCACTACACCACGGGGGCCGCCTGATTTAATGATAAAAGACTCAAAATGTAAAACAATTTTTAAATAAAAAATAACTGCACATATACATAGTGTAACGAGAGATTTTTTTGAAAACTCTATGTAGATTAATCAACGTAGTACTTTATATAATTGGTACACATATTATTTATATTTTTATGTATTGCATTTCTTTATATTTGTTTTTTATTATATATTATACTACTGTCGCTCTAATGTATAGGAGCGATATGTGGAATTGGAAAAATGATGATGAAAGTAGGTTAAACGCCGTTGGAATGCGATCCCTCGGGCGAATGTGCGATAAAACGATGTATGATAGGTGCACAAATGTCGAGATCCGTGAATTGTGCAAGGCTGAGAGTTGATGGATGCAGACAACGGGGAAGACCGAGAAATACATGGCACGATCAAGTCCATCAAATACTTGAAGATGGACATGTCAAGAGTAGGAATAGTCGGCGTGCGTGCATGAAAAGATGTGTGAATGTAGAGGAAGCGAGGTCTGTATGCAAAGACAGAGTGTAAGACTTTATGTAAGGCTGAGACAAGCATTATCGACAAAATCAAGAAAGGAGCTCTGCGCTGGTTTGGACATGTAGAACGAATGGACAGCGAGAGAACGGCTAAGAATATTTACAATGCGAATGTTGATGGATGCAGAAATAGAGGAAGACCGAGAAAGACATGGCATGACCAAATCCAACAAATACTTAAAGATGGACATGTCAAAAGTCGGAATAATCGGCGCGCGTGCACGAGAAGATGTATGAATGCAGAGGAAGCGAGATCTGTATGCAAAGATAGAGTGTTGTGGCGTTCTATCCACTCTGCCTACCCCTACGGGAAAACGGCGTGATGGTTTGTTATTTGTCGTTGTTGTCTGTGTCCACTTATTGAACGTAGTTATGCAGAAAGCAGCCAGTCCACAATTTTGTAAAAATTTGATATCGATGTTATCGGGTGCAGTCAGGTCAATTCTGTGTTCTGCCAAAAACAGCCAGACCGCTTTCATACAAAAAGTTGTTCAAATCACCTTCTGAAAATGTCATCAATCGCAAAAACGGTATTTCTCAATTTGCAGAAAACACCCACAGTAGGTACTAGAAAATCTTAACGAATTTAAAAATTATTAAAACTGGTCAAATACATAAATTAATTCTTGTTTGAAATGTAAAAAAAAACTGTTGTTTATCATTTGTTAAAGTCAAAAACATTCCATATGTTGTGGAGATTTGTTTTTTCACTCTTTTCACAAAGGTGCTATTATCTCAGTTTCACTTTTCTATGGCTGGCTCCTTTCTGCATAACTACGTTCAATTGCTCTTCCCATCTCAACACAGGACTGTTAATCCCATGGAGTTAGAACTTATATCCTAAATAACGTGTAATAAACTACATGTATGGAAATAAATGTGTATCTACTAACTACATATCACCGGAAGGGAGAGTTAAGGATTTTTTATCCGCGTGATAAACATTTTAATTTTTTTTTGTTATTTTATTATTTATTTTATTTAGTTCTATGATTAACATAGTCTAATATATATTTACAACACAATATTTACACCTTTACTTATTCTAACATTATTTATCACTATTATACACTTAATATCCTAATTTATAATATTAACTGTTTCATATGTACATTTTCATTAATAATATTCACTATTTACACTATATACTACCTAATATTTTTCACATATATACTTTTAACATTTAATTTTAAATATATTTACATTAATTTCATTTTTTATGCTTTCTGGCAATAGTTGTATTCCCTTGTACATAAGGCAGTTCTGGGACATTGCTTTTGATTTCTTTTCCAGTCTTATATTTTTAGATCCTCTTGTTGCATAGTTTCTATGAAAGAACTCATTATTTTTTAGTTTATTTTGAAAATATCTCGGAACTATTCCTTCAATAATTTTGTTTATTTCATTAGCAACATTAAATTTGATTTTTTGATCAATTGTCATGATATCTAGAAGTTGAATCATTTTCTTAACTTTTGTTCGTCTCCCATTTGTGATTGAGCTACTGAGCTACTGGGCTATTCTACACCAAGAACTGTATCCTTCATCAGCCCGGACACAGAATAAATTCTATTCGCTGTTCGTCAAATGTTTTACGAGCGCCTCTACCCGGCCGGTGGACATCAAAGCACCTGTCCTTTACCTGGGGGTCCGTGCAATATGTAATCCTCTGGCCGCTTCTCCAAACCACCATTGTTCCTAGCCACTCGTGTTCTGTGAAGCTGTCATGTCGTAAAATGTATATGTTTCAATTTTTACTTTTATTGCTGTCCGTTCTTCCGAGTGGCCTCAATCTGTAGCCGAGAAAATATGTAATAATACTTCTGCCATATTTACTCCCAGAGTACACACTACGGTGGAGCAGACGAAGCTTAGGGTATATTGGAAGTCAAGAAAGGTACTGGTCGATTCATTAGAGTTGGCGCGTTCGCAAAACTTTCACAAACGCATTTAAAATCTAATGGTTTTTTTTAAAATATGGAAGTTGCATTATTTTTCACCTTGCTTATAATATACAAGGTTTATATTTCAAAAAAAGGATATTTCTGCAGTTAAATTAGTTTAAATTTAAGCTAAGTTTTTGGGATCAGGAAGGATATTCTAGAGTGGGCCAATCAGGAACTTCTCAGCATTTGCTCATGTAGAGATGAAACCACTTAAAACTCTTCAGGAGAAGCTGGCCTGTTGACATAAGTCAACAGGCCTTCCGTTCCACTAGAAGAGTGTTCGGCATTTTAATGTTCCTCAAAATGGTTACATTAAATTTTAACCAAACGTGCTATCTTTTAAAAAAAATCCGTGTTGGATTAGAGGGTTGTGTATATAAAAAAAAAAAATTGGTTAAGAAAATGTTATTTTTACATAAGTACATTTTTTATTTATTATAATATTTTGTGTTCATCATTTTTGACGAACTAAATAATAATAAAGAGGTACTGAAGACCATAAAGTAAAGAAAACTTGAGTACTTTGGGCATGTGATCAGAGGCGAAAAATATAAAATTTTACAAGTCATTCTACAGGGAAGGATTGAAGGGAGTCGCAGTGCAGGTAGAAGGCGAATCTCTTGGCTTAAAAACTTGCGCGACTGGTTCCATTGCGGCAATTTAGTTTTTGTTCAGGGCAGCTGCTAATAAAGTAAGAATCGCAACGATGATTTTCAACCTCTATCGGGAAGAGGAACCATAAAAAGAAGAAGAAGAAGAAATAATAATAAGACTAGTGTTCTGCCGCCATTTTCCGAAGATTTTTTTTCAGAAGCAACGCTTTTTTAAATATGTAAATATACGAAACTTTCTAAAATGGTTTTTTTTTGTTCAAATCCAAATGGGATTTTTAAAAAACGTATCACATTTGACTTAAATTGAATATGATATTATTTTAAAATGAATATTCTGTACGTTAAAAATGTGTTTGTGTAAGTTTTGCGGACGCGTCAGCATTAGATAATCGACCTATATATGATTAAATCAAATGGAAAAATATATTTATCAAGTGGTTTTTTTAATCCATAGCTAAACATTCAATATAGATTATTATGCTCCAGCATTATTAAAAATCGCAGCAAAATTCAGACGAACGCAGAAGCATCCTGTGTATATTTTATTACCTATCATTAACAACTTACAAAGCAATAGTTGTCTATGTCACGCTCACAAGCGCGTCGGAGCGCGAGAGAGACGGATATTATTTTTCATAATGCGTATGCCGTGCGATGTCATACCATAAGCTTATTCACAGATACTACGCAATGCGTTTGTGTAAGTTTTGCAAACGCGCCAGCTTCAAGTAATTGACTAGTAGGTAAGTAGACATAATCGCTACTAGCTGAAGCCCTTATTACATGGACCAGAAAATGGTACAAGATCTTGCGCAAAATCTTGTGCAGTTTTTTGTACTATCATTCTTGTCCCAAATCTTGAGTCGCAATATTTTCTGTTAAACTGTATATATTGTTCGCCTATAATTCGCACCGGGAAAACTAAGGTAGAGTAAGTAAATAAATGTAAACGCATACAAAAAATAAACGAACATTTCCAATACCCAGTTTTTCAAGCGAAATAAAATCTTCAAACCCCCATATTTTTAAACTACACTTTTTGCACACTACGGTATTACACTCGAGGTGCGATGTATTACTCTTGTTTCTCGTTAAAGGTCGTATACGCGTGGAATACAACATTGTTCTGTCCCAGGACTCGACCATTGTCCACGTGTAAGCAGTAATTTTTAGGACAAAAAATTGTTCCGAGACGTTGCCACCGAGATAGACAGGTCGGCTATCCCCGCGGGACAGTGATCATTAATCGCCCACGTTGTTCTCGTGTGACGTTGTGACAATAGCAATTTGCTCGACGTTAACGCGTCGTTCCTGCACATTTTTTAGGAGTATAATAAAATAAACTGATTTAAATGACGCCACAAGTTCTTCTTAATCAAACAATAATCTCTCTTCAATCCGTGTCTCATGTCTGAGGATGGTGATTACGCCTGACTTCAGACATGGCTCGTCTGTGGACAGTCTTCCTTCATCTGGAACGGTCTTGTGCTCTTCTATAGGCATTCGTCAGCGATGCTTCTGATAATTCAGTGACTATGCCGCTCCATCTTGTCGATTGACGTCCAGGTGACCTTGTCCAATGATAGGGTATTGTGATAAATTTCCCGTTTACGGGAACCCAACCCACCAATCAATACTACTTACCGAAGAGTTTTAATGATGTCACGCGTGGAGTAATTAAAAAATACAGAATATTAAGAAATCGTAGCGATAATGATACGATCCATAGATATAAAAATAAAGGTGTTTTTGGCTTTGTTTTATTTTTTTTAATTTATTTAAATTTTTTGTTTTTTTACAATAAACATAATAATAAAACAGAGAAAAAAAAGCATAATTACATATCAATGAAATACATATTAATAGAAAAATAGTAAACAAAAAAATCCCACAAAGGCATGGCCTGTTCGTGAGTATCCAAGAAAATGTTAATGATTTTTTTCTCCTGTAATAAATAATAGACAGGTATAATATTTTTGTAAAACATAAGAAAGAACAAATAAAATATTCTGTAAAAGATAATATGGTTTTTATAGTAATTAAAAAAGGAAATAAAAAATATTAAAAAAAAAAACAAAAATATTCATTTTTATTAAAGGGCAACAAAATAAATCATAGAAAAAAAGAGTTTATATCTTTAGTTTGAATCCAGGATAGTGCATGTTTTTTAAAAGAAGGATAATTTTGAAAGTCTGGAATCAATGAAATATTATCAGTAAAAAAAGAATTAAAAATTTTTGGGCCTATAAAATATGCATGTTTCTGTGAGAGCCTCGTTTTACAATGTGGTATTTCTAACACACGATTCCTTTTTTGACTTGATCTATTTGAATTACTTGTAAATAAATACATATATATTTTTTTTTCAAAATCATGAGTTTCCAAATTTCAGCCAGTTGTAAATAACTAACTATTAGACAGTGGGGAAAAAGTTGGAATAGAGTGAGGTTCGAACCTCGATCCTCTGATCCGTAAGCCCGTGACACTAGCCACGGTACCACAACCCGATTCGAATAAGACCGAGGAGACACAAGCAACAACAAATACTCGTTGACAGTTAAAATTGACAGTCAACAGTATCACTGTTGTTGGATGCGCGCGCATTTCTCGGTTCAAATATTTGTTAAAAATAGTACGTGTTCTAATTTAACCAGTTTCCACCCAATGTAAAAAAAAAATGGATAAATAAACTTTAAAACAAAAAAAATTACCGCCAATATATATATATATATATATATATATATATATATTTAATGTGTCTGTTATACGACACGAATAACTGGCGCCCGACAAATACACAATTACACCGACATCTCTCTCACTCTCATCATTATTTTATTTATTTTTTATTCTAAAATTTTTATTTTCCATTTTTTTTCTTAAATTTTAAATTTAAATCGACTATTTCGAGGCTGTCAAGTGACCCCACATATGACACAATATTAATTTGGTCAAATCTTGTACAAGATTTTCTACCATTTTCTGACCCATGTAATAAAACCTTAAATACATTTTCCTTTTACCTGTAGGTGTTTTATTTTTATGTCTCGTTTTGTTATTTGATATTTTGACACTCAATTTCAAGATTACACCTACTAGAGTAGCTGAATAATATTTGCGGATCTTTTATATGCAAACCACTTTAAAACGAAATCGACAAAGTCAAAAAAGGAGAGGTTTGGACATGATGTACCTGTCGCCGCCAAATAGTTAAATGAGCCACTGAACTGAGTGGCTAGGTGGTTCATTAAATGCCGGCATTCAACTTAATGGCGAGGCCGTTTGTAAATGAACGTTAAACGAAAGGGTTGAACGTCGCTTAGCCTCTTTAATTTTGCGATTTGAATACAACAAAAGTAATCGTTTTATTTTATTTTTTTGTATTTTATTTTATTTTATTTTATTTTATTTTATTTTATTTTATTTTATTTTATTTTATTTTATTTTATTTTATTTTATTTTATTTTATTTTATTTTATTTTATTTTATTTTATTTTATTTTATTTTATTTTATTTTATTTTATTTTATTTTATTTTATTTTATTTTATTTTATTTTATTTTATTTTATTTTATTTTATTTTATTTTATTTTATTTTATTTTATTTTATTTTTATAGGTTGGGTTAAATTTAATTATTTTAAAAAAAGACATTTTTTACTGATCATTATCATCATCATTTCCTTTCCGAACTTATGTATTTATTATTTGTTTATTTATTTAAGTTGCTCCAGAAATTCCTAGGCGGGTGGCGAGCTCTTTGTGCTTCCATCCTCAGTTATGTGAACTCCCAAGAATTTAAAGCTGTCAACTTTCTCAATCCTCTGCCCATTATTATAGAGAGGCTGATCAGGGTCAGGACAGGATTTGTTGCTCATAATCTGAGTCTTTTTTGTATTACTCGTAATATTAAGACCCAGACGAGTTGAGTTTTCCTGCAGTGTGTCAACAATTTCCCGACAATCATCAACAGACTTTTCAAAAAGAACTGCATCATCTGCATACTCCAAGTCGCACAACTTTAGGGGGGATTATTTGATTTATTAGGTATAAGGTGGTTCGATTTTATAACTAACATTGAAGTCCGAGAACGGACGCAGCAGCCTCCTATAACGAGCGTCTTGAGGAAGCGGCAGTGGACCTGGCTTGGACTCGTGCTGCGCATGCCTTAGGAGAACCTTAACCCAAGTTGCCTCTTCTTTAAACCGCCTTGGAAGGCCGTTAATGACGATCTTAAGACTTTATTCGGTGGAATTAAGGAGCGCTGGATTGACGTGGGAAGATGCAAAAATGCTGGCTGGCGATTAGGTCTGCTGGAGGCAACTGGTGATGTCCACATGCTCCACTTAAGAGCGAATGTGGAAAAGAAGAAGAAGTAGTTACAAGTGCTGTACATTAGTACAGGATGTACGTACCGTACTGTAAATGAAAGTCATTGCCAGCTGAAAGCGATTCGGGTAATCAGCGATTCCGATAGTCGTGGTTTGGATTAGAGTTCGACTATACTTGTAATTTTCAAACACCGATCGGCTTGGGTGGTTAGGAATAAATTGCCTTAAGGCAATAGCCCGCCCTTATTTGTGTAAAAATTATGTGCATATAAAGTATTATATAAATACAGGTAAATGTCATTTTACGCCGGATGATGCTGGCCTGGGATTCCCCGGTTCGGCCAACACCAGACCAAAGTAGGCGCCGCGACTCTAATAGCAGACACACTTTTACCTTGTTTTATTCTATTACCGTGTTCGCGAGCATCCTATTGTGTGAGCGAAATTGATTCCGAGTTAGTTTTCGTTTTGTTTTTAAAAAAATAGAAAGGTATGATTAGATTTTTTATTTTACTATCATTAAAATTAAAAGAATATTGAAATATTTGTAGTTTATGCCCTTATTCTGCAAGAAAGGAAGCAACAATCAAAGCAAATAATATTGGATGCTTTTTCAAAAAAGTATGAGAATTAAATTTAGTACCGACGAACAGGTGCGTTACTATTTATTATTAAAAAAAAACATTATTTGTATCAAGAGATTATTATTTATTTTGAAAACGAATTAAAACTGTATTTATTAAATACATTTATAATTTATTTTGAATATATATAGGATATGTATTAAATAAACATGTTGTATTTTTTATTTTTTATTATTAATAAAACATATAATACAAAAAGTACATATTAAACTCCCAAGAGTTATTAAAGAAACTCATTTGGGACCGTACCTAAGAAAAAACATTTTTTTGACAATACATAATATCATAAAAATTAATACATCCGAAATAGAAAGAAAACATTATTGTATAAGAAACATAAAACACCATCTATATAAATTACAATTATAATTATCAAAAAGATTTAAGAAATATTTTTTGATTGCGACACTTCTGGATTTTTTATTCAGTTTTTCATGTTTTAGCTCATCGGGCAGTTTATTTTATTCGGAATGGCCAATATTTTCCAAGAACCTACTGCAGAATTGTTTATTATCAATATTGTTTTTAAAATTTTGACACGGAACCTAACCTAATTATATCTTCCATTGTATCTGTGTTCATTTTACGCCCATTTTTTTACGCCGGTGTCTCTCGGAACGGAACCCGGCGTAAAACGACGTTTACCTGTACCTACCTTGTATATTAATAAAACATCAATTGATTCAAACTTATTTTACAGCCATAAATATGTTTAACCGAATCGATTAGCTAAATGGAGTTCGTAGTCAGCAAGAGAGGTGATGTTTCGCCCTGTTGCATGTCGGTTCATCGTTCTACTAATGGTGACATGAACCGCAAATGGCTCACGGGAGGTGATTAATGGATAATGGATAGTCGCGTTGCATAATTCCCAGGAAAGCTGATGCCAATCGACATCATAATGATTGATCTGCTGCTGATTTACATTAATTATATGCGTATGAGATTTCAAATTATCTCGTTTGCTGTAATGCATACGTAGATAAATATGAGTATTATGTGCAGTAGTTTTGCGAAATGTGAATGCTCAGTAGATCTTTTTTTAATATTTTTTATACACTTAAAAAAAATATATATTTTTCAAATATATTTTTAAAAAGTCTTAAATTAAAGTCCCGCTGAGTTGCATACATACAACTCGTCAGCAGGTTCTTATAAATTGCATCGATTATTTTACACACTTAACCTACATTAACAATAATTTTACTTGAAAAACATTACATATTACATTATCAAAAATTAAAAACTATCACTAATACAAAAAACTTCTTTCTATTAACCATAATTTGAGCAAACGTCTCACTCCCGTATTTAACTCAATATTTTTAATATTGTTTGGTAACATGTTAAATATTTTAGGTATGCTGTATGTTGTATTGCAGTGTCCTTTTGCCATATTTATTGCAATATCTAGGAACAGCAAGCCCTTCCATACTAGTAAACCTGGTGTTGTAATCATGTACCAACTTGTGTTTAAACTCGGAGTGCGACGCATGCTGACAAATTGATACGTATTTTAATTTATTATTATACATAAGTCCTTTGGCCCATTTTATGCGATCGTAAAATTTCCCACGACACGATACAATAACATAAGTTAATTTATGTTTATATTTTTATTTATTTGCACTAACCAGTACACCATGAGTCGGACTAATCTATACTCGATTTCCTGAGCAATTTTTTTGTTGTTTATAAAACAAACAAAAAAAGTATCCACCCATCCTAATTTTACCGTGCCGTGTGGATTTCGGCAATACGCGCGAAATGGCCCCAAAAGGGCGAAATTCCACACGGCACAATAAAATAACAGTAGCTCAATTACAAATAACTATCGACGTGCTAATAAGCGACGTGATAACAATTTCTCACAGTGGTTGTTTATCGTATTCGCGATCACAATGGAACATCCGTGAACACAAGGGTTAACCCTTACGCTGCTACGCAGTTTTTCAAGAATCTAATCAGAAATCCTCTTATTTATACATTTCAAAAATATTTTATCGAATACGTTGTTTTCCAAACACACTACTGTTTTATCAATTAATAGCAATTCCAAGAAAAATCTTCCATTTCATAAATATCTAGTTCAAACCCAATGGAGTGAGCAAGATAGAAAATTCGTGCCGCAAATAGACAATTTTCGTACAGCGGTTGTAAACCCTTTCCAAATTGAAAATAAAAACAAACAAAACTGATCTCGTACTGCAATCTCAAGGCGCATTGTTATTATTGAAACGAAATAATTATGATAGTTTTTTTGTTGATTGCGGGGAAAAGTGCTCTGTTATATATTATCAAACCTACCACTTCCATAAATGCATGCGAAACAAAAATTGAGTAAAATATATCTTGAAATTTGTAAACCGGTAAATGTACTAAGTGATATTATTTCTTGGTAGTTGTCATAATACAATTTTAATTTAAAAAAATAATGTTTTTGTACAACTGTCTCACAAATTGATATCTCTTCTAAGAAAAATATTCCGTTTCACTGATAGCTAGTTCACGCATAATGGATTGAGCGAGATAGACAACAGTTGCCGAAATTACAAACAGCTGAGGTAAATTACATATTTTTTACATTTATATATATTTTTAATCTTACTTTGTTACTTTAACTAACAATTTAACTCTGCAAAGCGTCCTTTTTATTATGAATAAATTTACAAAATATATCATTCAAAATGATAACGGATAGTAAAAGTGATAAAGAAATAATAGTATCTCACCGAGAAACTCAGAGGTTTAGCAGCTGAACCTATTCCGAAAGTGAATTAGACAATAATGATATTTTTTTAAGTGATAGTGATAATAATTTATAATATGACTCTTACGAAGAGCACGAAATCAAAGAAGCTTTTTCTGAAGTATTTTTGGATCAATATCGAGCTGATATACCTCATTTACGTTTTCTTTGTAGAATAGTTTGTAGAATAGAGTTTGTATAGTAATAATTACGTTTTGTTAGTAGAGTAATATTTACTACCTAATGAACAGCTAAAATATTTTGATTTCCCATTACTGTGGGTACCCATTATAATAAATTAACAAATGATTTTTTTAATATTCAAACCTCCTAATTGTCAATCATTAGGTTCCATGGTGAATTATTTTTATGTTTTATGGCTCTTTACTTATTTGTTTATATTCTTAATTATGGGGTTTTCCGGTGATATAGGGACCTCACTAAATAAGAATTTTTATATTAAAGGTAAAGTATACAATTAGTTATTCATTACGGAAGTACATCAATATTTTAGTAATCACTGAATCGGGTTTAATAGCGGGGAAAACACCGAATATAATTATTTTTCTCAGATGTCATATAAGTGATAAAAAATCTTACTATTAACATTGATTTATTCTTTATTTCACTGTTTCTGGAATGTAAAAAAAATCACTGTTTCAGGTCCCGACTAGCTAGAAGTTTCCTGTGTTTAGTCGTTTCTCTTTTCTTTAAAGCACTGTGAATTTAAACATCACAAGTAAATTTATAATGAGGATGTTTAGTGGTTTAAAAAAATAAATTGTTAATGGACGAACCTTTTTTTTCAATTTTTATGTATCGTATTTTCAGCGCTACGATCTTTTAAAGTTTTGTATTTCTGACATTAATCCGCGTGTGACGTCGCAAGGTCTCTTCCGCTTCTTCTCGGTTAGTTCTGTTGATTGGTTTATTGACGATTAGCAAACCGGAAATCTTAAACAACCCTCTTATCATTGGTTGATTCATATGAACAAGTGACGTCGTTCAAAGTTGTTCGTTTTCAATAAAATATTTTAATTTATTTTTATTCATTTTCAAGAAACTTTGCTGTACAATTTAATGCTTAAATTTTTACTTCGCGTAAGAAAATATTTATAGTATTAAATTTTCCGTAGGCCTGAAATAGGTACGAAACTAAATAATAACCCGTCGAATAAGTAATTTTTATGTTTTGAAAATGTTTTATACCACTGACGGTTAAGTGCAACAAGCAGTTCCCGAATTCATTTACCCTTTTGGGGATTATGACGTCAGCATCAGTCTAGTTAGAACTTTATGATAGGGATTAACAACAACGATATATCGTTGTTTAGCAGTATAAGGGTTAAATGACGAAATATTTACGTTTCGCGACATATAATCCTGCTGCGCAATCACATATTTGAATTTCACCGGTGTAAATATGGAAAATATTCCAAAACGGCTATTTTTATGTATTTTTTTTATTTATTTATTATTTATCATGCTATTTATTGCATTTAGCCGGCGGCTGGCCAGCCAAACGTAGTCGCCGTACTATTTGTAATTTAATTTTCACTTTTTTGTATGAGATACTGCTTACTATTTTGTAAATGCAATATATTGTATTATTTTTTAGAGTAAACGCCGACTTTTCGCCAATGAACTGTATTTATTTACGAGGAAAACAAAAAACAAACCGACACGAGCGTTGACTTAGAGATTACACACGCGTTGACTTATGACTGCGATAACTTATTTTGTTCATTGTGATCGCTCAAATGCTTTGCATGTTTTTGAGCACGTCGATACTAATTTGTGATTGAGCTACTGGAAGCATTAATCTTCCCATCAGCATCAAAACCGTAAGCTTTTTCTAGTGCTGTGTGTGGGTTTTTTTTGCAAATTGAAAAATGCCGTCTTTGTTAACAACACTATTTTCAGAAGGTGGTTGTTACAGTTTTTTGTATGAAAGCGGTCTGTCTGTTTTTAGCATAACATATAATTGACTATAGAATTAAGAATGGTCCAGAAGGAGCGTAGAATCATATTTGAATACATCGGACTGTATCCAATAATTCCCCCACTACGCCCGACTTTCGCCGCGCGCATTCGTGATGTCCCCGCTTAATGTTGCTCGATGGGAAAAAATATAATTATAACACAAATGTAAGGTAAAAAAAAATAAGCAATCTGTTAACTTCTCTAAAAGTTTATTGTGCACGCGGAAATATTGATTGACACAACAGAGTAGATAAGTAAAGGGTCATTTAATGAAAGTAATTAAAATAATGATATTTTTATTGTTTAGAATTAAATTATTTTTTCCCTTATCTTCCTGCATTCATAATAAATTAAGGTGAAATCTGTAATTAATCTAACATTTTTTAATATTTCTTTTGTACCTTGCATTTATTTAAAGACTGTTTGATTTCCTTAAATAAATAAATAAGTTTTATTTAACATAAAACGGATATTTTTATATCATGTTAAATAATATTTGATGTTTTGAAGATAGTGTCGGTCAAATGTCCACCACAGAGTTGTTGAATCTAAGACCCAATTTTAATTATTTATCTTATTAGATGAGCAAAGTAAGGTGAAAAAAAATACTACCCTGGCAACACTAACGAAAATTCCATTTTGTTTCTTCGACAATCTGACAGATGGAAAAATAATTATTTTTTTAAGTAATGCATTTGCTACATACACATTCATTTGCTAATTACACATGAAATGTGATTGCATCCTGTTTTTTTAAGATCCTAGCAGTATTTCTACACTTTAAAAGGACACAGCACGGCATAGTTGAATTCAAATCACGAGTTGCGTACTGAGCGACGTCTACAAATATACTAATGGGTCAAAACGTAAATCTGCTCATTTATGAGTAGTTGAGTCGCCTTCTGTTTGATGTGCGTATGCGGTTTCTGGATAATTCTTAATTCTATGGTTTGACATCTTGTTACAACAGCTGAAATTGACACCTTGGATGCAATAAGTATTTAAACCAGCAATAAAACTCAACGCTAACCAAACAAAACATTAGCTTGTTTTTACCTGAAAATTCCGCAAATGGTTACCTACCTTCCTAGCACTTAATGACACGGGTATGCACACACACATACAGATCGATAAGCAAGTGCTGGCGCGTTCACAGAACTCACTTGGAATGCAATACAGCATGTTGATTTAAAAATTGTTATATATATGTTCCCATAAATGTATTATGAATATCCATAAAATCGTTGCTTTGTTGAACGTAGTTATGCAGAAAGTAGCCAGTCCACAATTTTGAGTAAATGAGACATTGATGTTATTTATTTCCCTATTGTCTCCCACCAGACAGACGATGTCGGTCACGACGAAACCCGATTGCTGGTAAAAATGATAAATGAAAATGAAAATATTTTAAAACGTTGCCTTTTACTAATTTTAGTCCTTAAAAGTACTAGTGTTTTTAATCCATAGCTTAAGCTTAAGGACTCCTGCAAAACTATTTACAAAGCAATTATTGAACCACACGTTAACTACTGTAGTAGCATTTTATTTTTATCAAACAAAGAAAACATAGATAAACTAACTGTATTACAAAATAAAGCCTTTAGAATCATTTTGAAAAAAAACAGATATACGAGGGTAAAGTCGATGGTAAATGAAATGAAATTATTAACATATAAACAAAGAATATTTTACAATACAATGATATTTGTTCATAAAATTATAAACTCTAATAAAAAAACAGAATTTTGGAAAAAAATTGATCGGAACCAGCATGAACACGATCACAATACTAGAGAAAAGAACAAAATTAGACTTCCATTTAGGAAAAAGGCAAAGTCACAAAATTCAATTTTATTTAAAGCAATTAAAAAGTATTACGAAATGGAAAAAAACATTTATGAAGAAAAAAACATATCAAAATTTAAAATAATGGTCAAGACATATGTGATAAACAATTTATAAATTAAATATATTTTCAATGTTATTATTAGAACACACATATCAATATGTATGATATGTGTGCCCTACTTTAAGATTTAAATAAAAATAAAAAAAAATAATAATTTAAAAAAAATTGAGAAGATGTACGATCTTGACTTGTTCTACGACTCGGCTCTCCACCATAAACGGAATCTGAGTCTCATTGACAATTATAATATTTAGTCTTTCATATTATACCAACACAAATAGAGTCACGTGTTATACATATTCTCGCCACATTTTGTAGTCCTATTTAGAAATTTAATTATATATTGTGTTGTGTACGTAATTGGTGTTGTGATAGGTTTATGTTTTTTTCTTGTAATAATATTACGGTAATTTAACAACATAGCACTGTGTGCACAACAATAAACATAAATAAATAAATCAGATACCTGTATATCGAATATAAATTATTATACTTTTACTATAAGAATCGCCGCGAAACTCAGACGAACGCAGGAGCATCCTGTATATATTTAATTACCATATCATTACCAATAAACAAAGCAATAGTTGTCTCCGTCATGCTCATAAGCGCGAGAGAGACAGATTATTTTCACAATGCGGATGCCGCGCGATGCCATACCATGCGCTGATTCACAGATACACACGCCTAATGTATAAATGTATTGTTCGCGCCAGCTCTTCCTAACATACCAGTAGGATACTGGACATTGTTTTTTTCCCCAATATTTAACCTTCTTTGTAGGCCCAAGTTGGATTCGATTGTTACTAAAGTCTGGAGGGATCGAATGACGCGGAGATAAGATCTGTATGAGGGTTTCTATTATAATTTTATTGCTATTCAAGCACACAGCCTTTTGTAAAATATGAAGTCTTCAACCATCTTGACTTTGGTTGCATGCAATTCGCCGGGGTCCCTACTCCCAGCTACCTTTTTTTATAGTTTTTTTTTGCCGATCAATACACTTTTCAATTTATTTCCAATTAAAAATCAATTCATGTTATTGAATTTCACGATCGTTTTATGGATCGCGGGGATTTCGTTTTTTCAAACAGATTCTCAAAAGTCTCATTTTTAATTATTTACAATAACCAACCCAACTTGGGTTAAAAAGCGTATAAACTTTAAAATAAAAATGTATTTTTTGTGCACATAAAAAGATGAAGATTTTTCTCATGTTGAATTTAATCTTTATTTTTATTAATTAATTTATTTATCATCCTTTTATTAGTGTACACGGCACTAATGTCTTTCATAAACATAAATATATTTAAACATAACCATGCTCTATTACAAAGTTTCATCATCTTAGGAAATCATTTACCAAAATAGAAAGTAACCTATCCTTATTTTATTTATTCATTCGAAATTACACTCGTTTAAATATTAATGAACTTATTATGGATTTTTAGGCTATGCCCGTGTCAACCCATTAAAATTAACAATAAAAATACATAGTAAAATTAATTAGATTAAATTATAATGTAATATGTAATTGTTTTTCAAGTAAAATTATTGTTAATGTACGTTAAGTGTAAATAATCGATGTAATTTATAAGAACCTGTTGACGAGTTGTATGTATGCAACTCAGCAGGACTTGAATTAAAGACTATTTTAAAATAAAAATAAATAATAAAAAAAATAAAGTAAAAAATAAAATCTAGAAAAACAAGGTAGTAATTAATAATAAAATTCCAAAGAATGCAATGCAAAAAAGATAATCAGATATAAATATTAAAATATAAATTATACATTTTTTTTTCATTCATAATCAAATATGCAAAATAATGGTATCATTAAAATCAACACAATAATAGTAAAATATAGTAGTATTAAAAAAAACAAAATAATAGTTAAATTAACAGAAAAATAATATACATGTGTATGTATAAAAACATAATTGAGTTATGTTTTCTAGAAACTTACTTTATACTATAGTAAAGAAATAGGATTACTAAATGAAATAATACAAAATAAAAAAAACATAAAAATATCAAGATATATCAAAAGCAAATAAAAGTAAAAGTATAATTATGAAGAAAGGAAAGCAGATTTGTATTTTTTTTTGCTTATTGTTAATTTCGTAAAAGACTATTTGTAAACATAATGTGTCCAAGCGGATGAAGAATACAGTTCTGTGTGTGAAATAGAACCAGAATCCTTGACGAGTGTTTCGATTTGATGGCTGCTCTCAGGTAAATATCTGAATAAGGCAATAAAGAACTTCAGCCCTACTGGAAATTGGGTACAACAAATGTTTTCTTGCGCGCGGTAAAAATAAGCGTTAAATTGTACGGCAAAGTTTTCTGAAAATGAACGAAAAAAATAATAAAAAACATTATGATAAAAACGAACTACTTTGAAAGACGTCACGACGACAGAAGGGAATTTCACAAAAGTCAACAGATAGAAGGGTTGAGGAAATGTGGATGTTTAACACGGTCGGTGCGTCGGCGTCGGACACGACTCCCGTGTCTGTGCAAAAATTGTAGCCCCGTGTCGGTCACGGGAGCCGTGTCATGTTGATAGCTTCAGGGTTCCTAACCCAACCAAATATTCTACAGCATGTCTACAATTGCTGTTTATTGTCTTAGCACTGTAAAAAAATTGTTAGTGTTAGTAAATACTTGTTACAGTGCATTACGTTATTGTTCGCGATATATTGAACGCAGTGAACGTGTTAAACGTGGGCAGAATGGTGAATGTTACACAGTGTGTAAAGTGGCCACTTAAACTAGCCAATGATAAGTCAAAAGCCCCGTAAATGCTTAGATTTCCAAATTCCCTTCTCAAAAATGTTTTCCCTCTGTCGCGACAAATTAAGTTCCTCATTCAGTAGCTTAATCACAAATAACTATCGACGTGCTTAAAAACATGCTAAGCATTTGAGCGATTACAATGAAGATGCATAAGTTATCGCAGTTATAAGTCAAAGAGTGTGAAATCTCTAAGTCAACGCTTACGTCGGTTTGTTTTTGGTTTTTCTCGTAAACAAATACAGTTCATTGGCAAAAAATCGGCGTTTACTATAAAAAATAATACAATATATTGCATTTGCAAAATAGTAAGGAGTATCTAATACAAAAAAGTGAAAATGAAATTACAATTACTATAGCGACTGCTTTTCTTGACACTTGGCTTGCCAACCGCCGGCTAAATGCAATAAATAGCATGATAAATAGTAAATAAATAAATAAAAATAGCAGTTTTGGAATATTTTCCATATTTACGCCGGTTAAATTAAAATATGTGATTGCGCAGCAGGATTATGCGTCGCGAAACGTAAACATTTAATATTAGGTGTTCACGGATGTTCCACTGTGATCTCGAATACGATAAGCAACCATGGTGAAAAATTTATATTTATTTATACTTTTACATTGTTTGTATTCTTTTTTTATACAGAATAATGTTCCCTCACTGGGGTGTCCCGTGCCGAGGGAAACATTTTACAAAATGTGAAACATGCCTAAGATTAGCTATTTACAAAGTTAACAAAATAATAACAATAAAAAAACGTAATTAAACCAATTAACCCATTTATAATTAACATAATAAACAAAAAAAAACAAAAATATTCATAAAAAACATAACCAATTTATATAGACTAATTAATAAAATTCATAAACAGTGCATACATTTTACATATTTGGCTTGATCCACTCATCGATTCGTGCGCAACCCACCTCCACTATCCGTCGTTTTTTAGCACGTCGATAGTTATTTGCGATTGAGCTACTGGTTAGTTTATTTCTCGGTAGTGCGAGTGGTAGATGGTAGGTGGTAATAATCCCTCGTCCGAATCCAAGTTGCCGGTCGCGGATTGCCGGTTGCAGGTTGCAGGTTGCCGGTCGCCGGTCGCCGGCGGCGTATTAAAGCGTCTGTCTAAAGTAACCGCTATTAAGTAATTTATTCAATTAGTCAGCGCGATTGGGAGAAATGAGCACTTTTCTGAGAAATGAGCAGTTCTCGTAACGTAACGCGCAACGCACAACTAGCAACTGCACTGCGGTCCGTCATTATTATAATTATCATCAATTTGTTATTCGTGCGTGATATCTCTACTCTCTGCTGTACTTGTACTCCGCATGGAGTGCTTCTATCTTCTATGTAGCAGCTGCCGAGAGGAGAACAGAAATACTGAGTTTTAGAACTCTGTCAACAATATTTTGTAACGTACGCGTTACCACGATTTGTGCCGGTTCGTCACTCGCTTCTGCGCAGTCAGACTTCCTGGCGTAAACGAGAGGCCACCCTCTAGGACAGTCAACGACAAAGTGGGAAGGTAGGGCACAGCTCCGCCGACCGCAAGTCGATCTCAATAGCCCTGAAAAGGAAAAGGACTTTCCACCCGGTCCAAGTGGTGTAGACACCAGTGGCGAACGGTGATTTTATTTACAGGTATATATATATAGTTGGATAATTTATATAGCGCCATGTGCACAATATACTGAGTGAGTAAGTAAGTAGCGTAGAGTTCGACATTTGCAAAAAGAATTCTGTATTTGAAAATGAATTATTATATGTTTTGGAATGCAACCATAATCAAGTATCTAGGTACCTAATTAAATTCAATATTTAGTTGAATTGTCTCATTGTAGAGTCAGTCTGGCGTGGTCTGACCCGACTCTACCAGGAAACTAGAAATGACGATGGGTGCTTGACCGGATTGTAATTATTATTATAATACTCGGTTATTAGTGCTGACCTCGTCGACGCGCATTTATATTGGCCTGGCAACGCGGATTGGAATCGGGATTTCCGCCTAATTCCAAAACCATTTCCATCTTGGTCACGCCCGCGTCCCACACTCCACACTCGCCGAACTTTTCATCGTACCATAGAACATTATCCCCATGCAGAATTCGGCTGTTTCTCCACTACGCCGTGGTGCAGTTTTGAATTTAAATGATCGTCTGCTGCAGTATTAGGCTTTTGGTATATCGGCGTCAAATTCGCCCCACGTGATCAGTTTTACTAAGCCGATGGAACCCTTTTCCGCCCGTCTACTGAATATCAAATTAGCGCAAACCAGACATTTTAATATGGGTTGTCTACATACCCATCGGCCTTATTATTCGTTTGAATATTCAATACATCCGTTTGTAGAATATGTTAAGATTGCTATCAATACCCACAAAAATAATATTTCAAGCGAGAATATTATATCTTTTTATTATTTTAAGGAATATATATATTTTGAGAACCGAAATTTGTTTCGAATATTTAATTTATTCATATAAATCAAATAAATGTTCGAAACGAAATCTCCAAAATATGTTAAGAATACTATAAAAACTGTAAACGCTGTAATCAATTCACCAGTCTTGAAGATGCCTTCTTAGGCGAAAGCGCTCGTTGGTCAAAATAATAAAAAGTAAAACAAAACCTAGAAGTTTCATTGATTAGTTTATTTATTATTATTTAAATCTTAAAATAGGGCACACATATCATACATATTGTTATGTGTGTTCTAATAATAACATTGCAAATATATTTCATTTATAAATTGTTTATCACATATGTCTTGACCATTATTTTAAATTTTGATATGTTTTTTTCTTCATAAATATTTTTTTCCATTTCGTAATACTTTTTAATTGCTTTAAATAAAATTGAATTTTGTGACTTTGCCTTTTTCCTAAATGGAAGTCTAATTTTGTTCTTTTCTCTAGTATTGTGATTGTGTTCATGCTGGTTCCGATCATTTTTTTTCCAAAATTCTGTTTTTTTATTAGAGTTTATAATTTTATGAACAAATATCATTGTATTGTAAAATATTCTTTGTTTATATGTTAATAATTTCATTTCATTTACCATCGACTTTACCCTCGTATATCTGTTTTTTTTCAAAATGATTCTAAAGGCTAATAATCTTATTTATAATTTTATTTATAATTTTATCATAATCAGTAAATAAAATAAGAAAGAAATAAAAGAAAAGGTTAAACTAATGAATTGTAAGTGTTAGTCTATTAACTATCTAAAGGAAAGAAATAAAATGAGCAAAACAGGTTGTACTTTTTTAAATAAATATTATCAATATTTTTTTCATTACATATCGGATCAATAATTCAACTGAACTTTTCGTGGTGCAACTGACCCTCAGACTATGATTTATTCAAATGATGTACGGCATTTTTGTTCAATTCATATGCATACATATTTTAGATATGTTTCTGTATATATTTAACAACACTGCATCCGTTTCTATTCCACATCAATTAACTTATTTCTATTCAATCTTCATGCAACATTTATCTCCACTGATTACAATTGAAATACGATAAATTCAGTGCTGGAGATCGTGACTCTCCAATTGGCATTCAGTTCGCTTTTCTCGGTGACACAATGATCTAACAACAGTCAATGAAATTTAAATAATAGCTCAACGTAATTCCAATACAATTTGTAGTGTTTACCACACTGTCTGTGGAATTTGCTTTTTAAAGTTAATTCCGACAGACCTAAAGAATAATATTTATTTGAATTATATTCAATGCACGTTTTAATGCTATTTGTAAGTCAGTTTTAAGGGGGTGTGCCAATTACCATCTTAAATGATTTTTTTAAAACTACATTTTCCATTTATTCCCGATCAATTTATATAATGGTGATAGTCTACCTCGTAGTTCAATGGTCCTGGATTTGATTCTTGGCAGGGTTGACATTAAATATTTATAGTACGTGAATAAATCAATGTTGATTTAAAGGGGTATTTTTACACTAGAATATCTGACATTCCTTAGGCTGTCATCGAAGCGAAAGACTGATTATCTTATCTTCATGTAACAAAAATGATCGATGCGCTGCGGTTTGTGTACCAATGCAGAGATCAGAGGTCTAAGGTTCGAACTCTGCTGTACCAGAACTTGTTTCCTATTTTCTTTTTGTTAGATATGTATAACTCGTTGAAAATGGCACGAAAATGGAAATATTCGTGTTAATGTCATAAGGACGTATTTTCACAATATCGCAATTATTATTAGGTAAAAAATTAGCATCTGTTAAGAGTTTTCATGGAAGTGTAAATATTGATGGGCAGAAAAAATACCAAATATTTGGGGTCTCCACAGTATGGCAAATATTAATAGGGAGATAATTAGAGCATATTGGAGGTTTTCTCAGTAGCGCAAAAATTGATTGGCAGATAATCTTGGCTTTGTAAGGAACGAAGTAATAAGCGATCGGATGCAGCAAACTCCAGGGACAACTGTCATCAAGCGAAGGCGATACGGTCGGCTGGGCCATATACTGCGGATGCCTCCTGAGAGCTTTAATCACCCTTGCCCACTTTACAATGGATCAGGTTCTCGACGTCCCAGGCGTCGACTGCTGATTGCTTGCGGCAGTTTTTGTCAAAACTACGGGACGCGAACCTGACTTGGGAGCTGGCAGTCGACAGAGATGCCTGGAAGATCTTTGTGGACACCATATGCTGCAATGTGGGAGCGGATATGGAATGATGATGACGAAAATTAGCACGTGTTTGGGGTTTCACTACTACTACCATCACGCCGTTTCCTCGTAGGTATAGGCAGAGAGAATGGACCGCCACACACGTCTATCCTGGCATACATTCCTATTTTCTTCCGCATTCATACATGCCTTGCGGTTCTGCCTGCTTTTGACATGGCCAGACTTAAGATTTTAGTTTATCTGATCATGCCACGTCTTTCTTGGTCGTCCTCGTCTCACGTTACCGTTCATTTTCGCTATATGTACTTGTTTTACAATTCTTTCGTCGTCCATTCGTTCAACATGACCAAACCATCTCAGAGACCCTTTCTTAATCTTATCAATTATACCTGACTCAGATTTACACTCTCGCCTGATTTCATCATTCGTAACCCTGTCATACATATATTTCCCACACATTCGTCTAAGAGTCTCCTTTCAACATCCTTTTCTACTTTTCACAGTAGCGCAAATATTAATAGGCAGACAATTAGGAAGTTTGGTGTCTTTTTAATATACAGGTGTTCTTTAAACCCTGCCACATCCGAAACCACGATGATCAGTATGGGCAAGAAGTCATATAAGCATATTAAAAAAAATATTTAGAATGAAGAAAATTTTTGAAAATATAATATTAAAAAAACAAATGGTTTCTGACTTCTGCAGGGGAGAAGCGAGGGGGGCGTGGCCGCGCGGTTGATTGTGTATCAGACTTCCTCATCCCCCCTCTTGGTTTCTCCCCTGCGGAAGTAAGCAACTTTTTTTTGCATATCATTTCGCTATGATTTTACACTACTTTGATCGACGTCACTGGTTCATATGAACCAACCAATGATTTGACAGCTGTGAAAGATATCCGGTTAGCTTACCGTAAATGGACCAATGGGAAAAACTAACAGTGAACAACCTCTGACGTCACACGCGGAGTTATTTTAGAAATACAAAACTTTAAAAAATCATAGCGCTGATAATACGATATGTAAAAAAATAATAAATAAAATGGCTTAGTTCAATAGTCTATTAACAAATAAAAAAAGACACTGAACTTCCTCATTGAATGTTCTAATTTTTACCGCGCGCAAGTAAACATTTTTTGTATCCAGTTTCCCTCCCATAAGGCTGAAATTCCTAATTAGTGCTTATTTGGGGTTTTCAAATCAATGTAAAATGCAGGTTTTTCTTTGAAAAACTTTCGTAAAACTTAAAACGCTCTAATATACTCGTATTACGTGAATATTACCCAGCAAGTTTAGCACGGCACGGAATCCGCGTCGTGTGAGCAAAAAACATATCGTACAACAAGTTCTGGTGAAGAGGGGAATGATAGAAGTGGAAGATGTTAGGAAAAATGAAATAAAGTTGTAACGAGTTAGTTACTTGTGCAAGTCAATTCTAAGCACGTGTGTTTGTGTTGAGAATTATTGCTATTTTTATTTCATTTTATTAGCAAATGAAATTTATTACCTTAGCACGTGAAATGTTATTTTTTATCAAATCAGTCAAACTATATTTAAGAAGCAAATGTTCTTGCTATTGGAGAGTATTATGCATTCAATTTATTTAATACGTTCATGTACATTACAAAAAAATAGCACAACTATTTGAATATGAAAAAATTGTAAAGTAAATATATCCAGTAATTAGAGTAAATGGAAACTATCCTCTCAGTAGCTCAATCACAAATAACTATCGACGTGCTTAAAAACATGCTTAGCATTTGAGCGATTACAACGAACATGCTTAAGTTATCGCTGTCATATCTCTCGTGTCGGTTTGTTTTTTGTTTTCCTCGTAAATAAATACAGTTGATCGGCAAAAAATCGGCGTTTACTAGAAAAAATAATACAATCAATTGCATTTGCGAAATAGTAAGGAGTATCTAATATAAAAAAGTGATACTTCTTCTCAAAAATGTTTTCCCTCTCTGTTGCAATAAATTTAAACATGAATTACTCCCTAGGGAGGAAATCCAGCCATTCTGCAAGCATTTGGATATACTCAAACATTGTTGAATTAACTACCTGGTAAAAGAAGAAGTATAAAAATTGGAAAATTGTTTTCAGGCGTTGCCCAGTCGGTGATTTGGTTCAGCTGGATGAATCTCACCCACGTAATAAAGGTTTCAGCTCCTTTACTTCACAAAAGTCAACAGATAGAAGAGTTTAGAAAATGTGAATGTTTAAACATGGGCAGAATGGTGAATGTTACACAGTGTGTAAAGTGGCCACTTAAACCAGCCAATGACAGGTCATAAGCCCTGTTAATGCCTAGACTTCCATATTCTCTTCTCAAAAATGTTTTCCCTCTCTGTTGCAATAAATTTAAATAAAAATAATCTCCATTAGACCTAAGTTGATCGTATGTAACTTGTAATGAATCTATCCTATGACCATTATACTCGTCTGTGAACTATTGTAATTAAATAGACTTATAGCATTCACCCAGAGATCAATGCTCGCTTTCATCTGACATTGCAGAAATTAAATCATCATTTTCCTGGATGTAAACAATAGATTATCAAAACATTCAAATAACTAATGAGAAAGTGCTGACACGAGCGGATATTAAAATCGCCGACAGCCACGAAAAAAGCACATGAACTCAAATTCCCACTAGAAAGTTAAATAAATGAACACCGGACAGTATTTGTACAAGTAGTAACACCCTTATTTACACAGTCAGTTCAGTAAGCCTCAGTCGGACATTCATAGTCCGTTACGATGTATAGTTGAGTGCTCAGTTACTCGAGTAAAACGTTCACCCAGTTACTCTCGATTATACCATTCATTAGTCGTGTCACCTGCCCGTTCACTCGAAATTGTCTGGTTCGCGGGATGTGTTATCTTTATGCTTTGCCACCGAACCCCTTATACAATGAATGCAATTTCCTACCTTGCACTGGGTTCTGGTACCTCATTGTTTGGATCTTGTCTCGCGGCAGTCAGGATCGGATCGGATCCTGGGGTGTTGTGGTTTCTTGATTATTATTATTACACGACTCAGTGGATTCAATTTTTATTTTTTTAAAAAGTTTTATTCATTTTAACAAATAAGTAACATACATAATTGTATATTTGTTCCCGCAAAGCCGAAGTTGTCTGCGGGTTACATAACATTTTTTTTTTAATTTATAAGTAAGTACATAGTTTAATAATAATTAAAGAATAAAATATATTTATACACTTAAGTTTCACTTGCTGTTTAATAATTTTTTGACTATTTTTTTTAATGAAATTTGGATTTTTTCTTTACGATTTTTAGCTGGTATTAAATTGTACAGTTTTGGTACTACACTACCCATTGTTCTGTCACCATAGTAGTTTTTCTGTCGTGGTACCATCAGCTGCTGTGCCGATACTTGTCGGGTCATGATCTGGTGGTTTATTTTGGATTTAAAATTGCAATCGAGGAAATGATCTGTCATTATCTTATACTGACACTGTTTGTTAATTGGCAAAACGTTAACAAAATCAAATAATATTTTATTGTTGTCTTTTGCCTCATTCTTTATTTTTACAGGTACGATGATTTTTTAAATTTGTACCTGTAAGTTCAAGACTCTATCCGTATAAGATTTAAAACTTAGTCCCCATATTCTTAATCCATATTGAATAATTGGGTCCACTAGCCCCAAGTAAACTAGTCTCAGCACTGGGTATGGAATGTATGGTTTTAAATGGTACATGTTAAGTAGGCAAACTCTTAGCTTATTGCAAACTGTTTTTATCTGTTCTTCCCAATTAAAAGTGGAATCTATAATAATACCTAAATACTTATATTTTGATACGTGATCTATTTTTGTGCATTTGCAGTCTTGTAGATTGATATGCAAGCATTCGTGAGTGTGTGCATATATTAACAAATCTTCTTTTGGTCTATTATATGGGGACTAATGTGTAACGCTTTCGTTTTTTTTATATTAATTGTTAGGCTATAATCATGTGACCATCTTAAAACTTGATTAAAATCCGATTGCAGTTTTTGCTGCGCGTTAATTAATTATTTATCTAAAAAATAAATGATTCGCGATCACGGTGAGAAACGAGAATATCTAAACACATACACACTGACAGTTCGGTTATTATATTTTTGTTCTTTTGTCTTATACATTTGAATAATGTTGAATATTGAATATGTTGGGCCGGAGACAAAAATGTGGTATCTACCCACAGTAAGAATCGCAACATCTTTACCAGGACCCAGCAGGCAGCGAATAAATCCGACAAACCAAATGTGACGCGTGTGCGTAATAAACACACTTGAAATATCAACATCCTTTGTTTCTGTTCTGTCAATCTCCAACTGGGAAGTAGCTCCCATGAATGTACATTCATAAATACTACTGACTGATTATTAAATGAGATATTAATGCCGATACTTGTGCAGATTCCATTACAATATTTTAAAGGAAAATCTACGACCTAGACTCAAACTGCCCCTACAGATTTTATCAGGGAATTTGCTTTTGAAAAATTAATAGTTTCCTTTGCTGAATCACCATGATATAATTTAATTTTGATTACTTGAATTGAATTTACAAATATTTTAGTTTGTTGCTATTGCTATCGTAAATTGATACCGAGCTTACAATGCTAATGCTTTTTTTATAACATCGTCCGCCTGCCATATATGTATTACACTGCAAACACAACCACAAAAATAAGGTTATAATAATAATGGCGTGTTTCTGATGCGTACTTCTCAATGAGAGCATAAACGTAACGGAGCACGGGGATTTCTTGGACTTTTCAAACCTTGTGCATTTTCCCATAGCATAATTTTTTATTTCTATATTTTTTTTAATTCTATTTATTTCACATAAAACTTTATATTTTTTCTTTTCTATATGAACACCTCACTACATTAAATCGGCCCATTAAGGAGTTTCAATTACATCGGATCATTCCAGGTTGGACCTAAAAGAACCGTAGAGCATCCCAGTAGCTCAATCACAAATAACAATCGACGTGATAACAATTTCCTACCATGGTTGCTTATCGTATTCGCGATCACAATGCAACATCCCTGAACACCTAATATTAAATGTCAAAATATTTACGTTTCGCGACGCATAATCCTGCTGCGCAATTGCATATTTTATTTCACCGGTGTAAATATGGAAAATATTCCAAAACTGCTAATTTTATTAATTTATTATTTATCATGTCAATTTATTTATTTTTTTACATAAAGTATACTTTTGTTTATATATCAAAACAGTACTTACTTAAACAACTCACCTCGTATACAGGGTGTTCATTAAACCCTGTCACATCTGAAACCACGATGATCAGTATGAGTAAGAAGACATTTTGGCACATTAAAATATTTTTTTAGAACAAATATATTTTTTTTAAATATCAAAAAAAGCAAATGGTTGCTTACTTGTGCTGGGCAAAAATGAGGAGGGGGAGGGGGGAGTCTGATACTGCGCCGCGCTCCCCTCACTTCTCCCCTACAGAAGTAAGCAACCATTTTTTTTTTCAAAACTTTTTTTTTTTTAATATGCTTATATGTCTTCTTGCCCATACTGATCGTTGTGGTTTCGGATGTGACAGGGTTTAAAGAACACCGTGTATAGATTTTCATTTAAATAACCTAAAGAAATCTTTCCTCACAATAGGGTAATATCACTCGGGAGGAATATCGGATTTTACCTACTCTACAAATAAAATATATTTTAAAGATTTTCCTAGTGTTTATATAAACCCTTATAATGAATATTTTCATTCATTACTTTCGTTTAAAAAAAAAGGTCTTTCGAAAACAATCGTTTCGTAAGTTGGTAATAAATTTTGTCACAGAAATTCACGAGTAATGCATTAACTTTAATGTTGGTAATGCCACAGGCCACAGATAGAAATATAAGGAGAGTTGTCTATGCATATTATCTTAAGCGGGTAAGGGGGGGGGGGGGCTTACCTGCTCTACACTCTAGTTCCAGGCAGATAAAAGTGAAAACGGATTACATCTTACATCTCGATTTTTAAAAATTATTTTATGGTTTTCAACCTCTTTTAAATATTGATTTATGATGTAATGACAAATTGAACTATCAATTTATCATGAAAATTATAAATCACAACTCGTAGCGGTTGATAAGTGACAGGACGCCGCAAATGTAAACAAACGACACATAGAAAAAGGAATCTATCCACAATACTCAAATATAAAATCCAAAGATATTGATGAAAAAAAAATCCGATGACGTCACAAAACATCCGAAGATGTCATACTTGATGACGTCACGAATTGTTTGTTTTTGGCACCATTCAAATAACTAGAATTTAATCCTTTGTGGGAGACAAAGAATATTTCTTAACCGATTTTAATAAGAATAGTGCCGATCGGCTTGTGATTTTTTAGATTTTTTGAGGTCTTGGATTAGCATGGAAGGAGCAGATAGTCACATTCTTTAAAAAAATACAATTAAAATAAAAAATAAATGCACACTGCAAATAAATCATATTTTCGTAATTTCATCATATGTTAATTTGGTTTTTTATTTTTATTTTATTTTTTCCTATCTTTTCTTTTCTTTTCTTTTCTTTTCTTTTCTTTTCTTTTCTTTTCTTTTCTTTTCTTTTCTTTTCTTTTCTTTTCTTTTCTTTTCTTTTCTTTTCTTCTCTTCTCTTCTCTTCTCTTCTCTTCTCTTCTCTTCTCTTCTCTTCTCTTCTCTTCTCTTCTCTTCTCTTTTCTTTTCTTTTCTTTTCTTTTCTTTTCTTTTCTTTTCTTTTCTTTTCTTTTCTTTTCTTTTCTTTTCTTTTCTTTTCTTTTCTTTTCTTTTCTTTTCTTTATTTTTTCTTTTCTTTTTATGGTCATGTCATACGTACCATATATATATGTGCTATAAACTTTTTAATAATTCAAAAAGGAATGGCCCACGCTCAGACGCTGTAGTCTTTGTACGCATTTTTTCCAATTCATGTTATAGCTTAATTTCAAGATGTATTTTTCTAAAGTGTATTTTTGTAATTATATTTCTATGTAAATAATGTATGTATGTAAAAATAAACAAACAAAAAAATATATTAGCTATGATATATATGCAGTCATCCATAATTCAAATTTCTTGATGTATGCTGACGATAAAAAAATATATTTGAATATTAAAGATACTAGTGACTGCCATAATCTCCAAGACGATCTTCACCGATTAACAGATTACTATGAAAAAAATTTCATAAATGTAAATGTCTCAAAATGTTTACTCATTTCTTTTTCACGTAGCTCCAAACCTATTTCACATCAATATTTTTTAAGTAATCAAGCTATACAACGAGTTGAAAGTGTTCGTGATCTTGGTGTGATTCTAGATAAAAAAACTTACGTATGAAAACCACATCGAAAATATAGTGAACCGGGCACACAGAAACTTAGGTTTTGTTATCCGCACTTGCCAAGTTTTTAATGATATTGGTAGTATCAAACTAATTTATTTCGCTTACGTTCGTAGTCTCCTTGAATATGCCTCCTCTGTGTGGTCTCCCCAGTATTCCATACACAAGATAAGGCTTGAAAATATTCAGAAAACATTTTTGAGACATCTCAATTGGAGATCCAGATTTACGGACCTTAACTATAAAACTTCTTGTCATAAACATAATATACTTAGTCTTGAGGATCGTCGTTTGTTATTAGATATGGGTATTTTACATGACATTCTTAATGGACGTCTTGATAGTCCTGTTCTGGTTTCTGAGTTGGCCCTTAACGTACCTGGCTACCGCACCCGTCACACGAATCTATCTCTTTTCCATGTACCCACAGTTCGCACCAACTATGCTCAGAACTCTCCTCTGATTCGCTTGACGCGTAATTATAATTTATTTTTCAATAACATAGACATATTTAATTACAGTAAACTCACTTTTAAAACCAAAATTAAAAAACTATTATTTGAAAAAAATTATGTTTCGTTATAAAAAAAAATATATTTATATTTTTACATTATAATTTTAAATTGTTTCTATTCACTCATATCAAATACACACTTACCCTGTCGTTAAACCTACCCTCACACCCATATACAATCACACACATATTCACATACCTACCAAAACCACACTCCACTTTTTTACACACGCATCCTCACACACAAAAAAAAACTCGCACACATGCACTTCTATAAATTATATTTAACTGAACTGGATTTTTATAATTGTATTTATGTGAAAAACTGATTTGGCTTTATTTTATGTTTTTTTTATTATGTTGTGTATATTTCTTTGTATTGCTGTTGTTTTTCTTAATAAACAAAATAAAATAAAATAAAAAAAATCCATGATAATTGCCCAACTGTTCAGATTTCGTTCAATTTATTTTTCAGCTCTCTGATCCATATGATAACGACTTGTACCGAATGGAGCAAAAAGCTCTGAACGAAACGGCCGCCGGACGTTCGGTGAATATAATATGTACACTCGTACCTCGTATATATATTTATATGCAAGAAGAAACATCAAAACGGAGCAGCAGGTAAAAATGAGACTGAAACTGAAACAAACCGCTCGGCTGAGAGACACGCTCGCGCACGCGGCTCGGGTCATTATAATGACATTCAAAGGACATGTCAGCGTGTCCCCTTTTTGATAGGCACACATATTGGTCGATTATTTAAAGCTGGCGCGTTCGCGAAACTTCAACAACCCAAGCCCTGCTAATGTAACAAGTGTAACATTCACCATTTCGCCCATGTTTGAACATCCATATCCTTCAATTCTTTCATCTGTTGATGTTTGTGAAGAGCTGAAACCTTTATTTATGCGAGTGAGATTCATCTACATAATTGAATTATTTCACCCAAATACTAGGCAACGCCTGAAAATGTTATTTTTTCAATTTCTATACATTTTCATGGACCAGGTGGATTTATCAACAATATTTTGAGTTTGTCCAAATGTTCGTTAACAAGGACTGGATTCAACTCCCCGCGGAGCTGTTTTTATTAACATATTACAACAGAGATGAAGAACATTTAAGATTAGGTAATGTAGATGCCTAGACTTCTATATTACCTTCTTTTAAACGTTCTTTATCTCTGTTGTAATATGTTAATATAAACACCTCCCCAGGGAGTTGAATCCAGTCCTTGTCTACAAAAATTTGGACAAACTCAACATATTGTTCGATATTTTATTTATTTTGGTTCACAAACAATAAACAATACTTTAATTTTAAGATAGAACAAATAAAATAATTAATTTGAGACCCCTGAAACATTACATATACAAGTAGTCATACTTGCTACCTAGATGAGTTCATGCTCATTCGGTTGTACATAATAGGAAGTAAGTACTACTGACTTCGCAACAATAACCGATGAACCGGAGATTCAGTCTGTTTGTATACAATCAGTCTGTTTGTGTACAAACCTAAAATGCATATATTTTTTACTACTTTTCTTCTTTACTTTACTCTTTTACTGTAAATCTTTTATCCTTTTTTATACTATACATTACTTTGACTGAGTTAAACTATAACAATCAACTATGTTTTCTTTATATTATATAACTTTGTATTTAACTTAAATTTTGTACAAATTGGCTACGGCCGTTAGTCATAGTAATAAATAAATACATTGGTATAATTATCACTAATTGTTATTTTAGGTATTGTTCATCAATTATATGTAAACACAGCATGCACAAATAAAGAAGAAAAAAAATTAAAATGAATATTTTTTTTAATGGGCTAGCTTAATTAATATATTTGATTGTTTAACAAGTTATTTAATAAATGATTACTTAAAGGTTATTACAATTTATTTTACCTAACTAACATAAGTGACTATTTGATTTTATAAATTGCGTTACAGTTTTCCTAGAATTATTTAATGTATTGTTAAAGATATCAATATCAGCATCACTTTCTACATTATTATACAATCTTAACATACGTGATAATGCATTAAAGTACGCCATATTGTTATTGAAGGTTGGAAGATAAAATGTTGAGCACGATCTCAATCGCCGACAGCGGACATTCAGGGGTACATTCTCTAAACAAAATGTAGAATCAACATTACGATTAATTATTTTATAAAAATATATCAAATCTAAAACCTGTCTCCTAAATTTTAATTTCTCTAGACCGAAGTGTTCTAGGCGCAGATCATAAGACTGAAGGATTCTGCCCGGGTTACATTTAAATGTTAGGATACGAGTTATGTAATGTGGTGAATAGACTACAGATCCAAATTACAAATTACTACCAGCTAATGAATTGTATAAACAAATAATCGATGATACAGATTCCCTTTTTTAAAATGTTTTCCCTCTCTGTTGCAACATATATTGTATGTATATATGTTGTTCGGACCAACTCTCAACCAAATTTATGTCCTTCTTATTTTCTAACGCACTCCACGTTATAATAATTCTACGTATGAGTGCCGGAAAAAACGGTATACTTTGAGTACTAAACATGTTCGGATCAACTCTCAACCTTATCCATATCTACCTACCCGTCCTTCCCATTTCCTAGCGCAACTCCTTTAACTTGCTGATGATGAGACGAGACGTGTGATCAGTGTGATGCAACATTGCTGGTGAAGCTGGCGGTCGTGAGACGCTGACGCAGCTTGTATGGAGCTGGCGGTCTAGCTGGCACAGCTATGCATATCGCACCTTTAAAGAAAAACTGTTGCTAAACGAAAATATAAAACTTTTTACAGGGGAAAAGCTTAAATGAAAAAAATGCAATGCTCTTTCGCAATAAAATTTAAGATCATGGTGCTTTGAGCCATCTTTTGGGGCCATAATGATGGATATTTATTTACACTATAACATCAAATTCAAAAAAGTTTTTTTTTTTTAAATAAACAATTTTTAACTAAGTTTTTGAAAAATTTCGCTTAGTAACGGTTTGTCTTTAAAGGTGCGATATGTATTTTTTTTCTTCAAATGTTCAATGTATTTGAGACAATTAATTTATGCCTTTTATGTAAAAAATAAATAAATAAATAAATTTGGCATCGTAGAACTTAAATAAAGTACCTACTTAAATACTGTTAAAATTTTATATTATTTTAGCCAAAAATTTAAATTCGAGGTTTTTTGTAATATTTGTATTATTTTAGCCAAAAATTTAAATTCGAGGTTTTTTGTAATATTTGTATTATTATATAATATAATTAAACATTCTTTTTACGCCAATTAGCATGTTATGGTAGGCACCGCCATGTTTGAATTAGATAATCGAAGAACCGCTGTTTTCGACCTGTAGCTCAATCACAAATAACTATCGACGTGCTAATAAGCGACGTGATAACAACTTCTCACCATGGTTGTTTATCGTATTTGCGATCACAATAGTGTAAATATGGAAAATATTCCAAAACTGCTATGTTTATTTATTTATTTATTATTTATCATGCTATTTATTGCATTTAGCCGGAGGTTGGCAAGCCAAATGTCAAGAAAAGCAGTCGCCATAGTGAATGTAATTTAATTTTCTCTTTTTGTATTAGATATATACTCCTTACCAATATATTGTAACCGAGTATCGCACGCAACTACACTGGCTCAGTATCAGGCATAGAAGAAACATTCACATTCTATCACTTCTTCACAATATCTTAAATAATCCCACTTCGCCTGTTTATCTGAGAGAGCTCTTCCAACCTCTATCACAGCACGGACTATCTCTTCGTTCTAGTAGCGAGAGAACCCTTTAAATACCCTGTCACCGCTCTATTTTTTTTTTGCTTCTCTTTCACAGTAGTAGCCGCTCGGTTGTGAAATAATCTACCCACTAATGTAGAGACGCCCCTTCTTTATTAACATTTGAGTCAAGATTGAAATGTCACCATCTTAATATTTACATTTTTCCTTTATCCTTCTTCTTTCCTTCTCATCCCCTCTCCTCTCTTCATAGTATAGTGTTATTTTTTATATGTTTTTATTTTGTTAATCTTATTTCTAATTTTTGTATAAAATTGTAAGATTCAATATGTCGATGTTTTTGTAATTTTCTCAAACTGAACGGTTTGGGTAGATTGGAAGAAATTGCCTCAAGGCATGCGCCCTTATATGTATATAAAGTGTTAAATAAATAAATAAATTGTATTATTTTTCATAGTAAACGCTGATTTTCGCCAGTGAACTGTATTTTATTTACCAGGAAAACCAAAAACAAACCGACACGAGCGTTAACTTAGAGATTACACACGCGTTGACTTATGACTGCGATAACTTAAGCATGTACATTGTGATCGCTGAAATGCTTGGCGTGTTTTTAAGCACGTCGATAGTTATTTGTGATTCAGCTGCTGCCCTGGTATACACTCACACTAATTTTACTGGGCCGGGTGGGTCGGCACGGTACATGTGAAATAGGCCAAAGGCTACATGCAGAGTTCAAAATACATACTTCAGTACTCACATGTATTATATTGTTTTACTCGGAAAATGCGGCCACATGCGGAAATAATGGTACGTTGTGGTGTGGCGTGACACGATTCAATGTTACACATTTGGTACAATCGAATTTTCTCGGAAAACTACCCACGAACTGGTACACATCGTCAGTATGCCATGTTTTTAGCAATGTACTGCCCTCGTGTGTGTATCATATCGGATACTGGTGGATTGCCAACTTCTGGGAACTTTCCGTAAAGAATGAAATGAAATAATGAAAGTACTCGTGTTGTACAGAAAAAAGTAAAAAAACGAACCTATTTTAATAAAATTTAGGTTTTGCATGTCGGTTTGCACGTAGGTGTAATTGGTGTCCTGACGAAGAGACGGGTACGTTTTGAAACTGGTAGACATAGAAAAGTCAGAAAGTGGTTTATATATATTTAAATCTTAAAGTAGGGCACACATATCATACATATTGTTATGTGTGTTATTTATTTTATTTTATTTTATTTATTGGGGATATCAACAGTAATACATGTAATACAAATATAACAAATAACATATACAGAGAATAAAACCAATGACAGATATCCACAGAAATACATTAAATACACGTACAATACATACTAGTGTGTTTGTGTGAGTGTAAGTGAGTGAGAGGGTGGGTGTGTGGGTGTTATATTGGAAAGAGGGTGTCAGGTATCGAAAATATAAATATATATAAAATATTAAGAAATAGAGATAAAATTTAATAAAATAAAATAAAACTTTATTATTGAAACTAAGTATAAGACAAAAAAGAATGTTTTAAGAGGCGAATTTTAAATGTTATTTTTTTACAATCAAATGGATCAATAAGGGGAAAGTTCAAATTATATTCACTAGCAAAACGTATAAGTGGAGAGTTCTGGGCATAGTTCGTACGAACTGCTGGCACATGAAATAGAGAGCTCGACGTGTGACGGGTGCGGTAGCCGGGGACATTTAATGATAACTCTGACAAAAGAGCCGGACTATCAAGGCGTCCACTGAGTATGTCATGAAGCACCCCCATGTCCAACAGTAGACGGCGATCTTTATAATAATAACATTGAAAATATATTTAATTTATAAATTGTTTATCACATATGTCTTGACCATTATTTTAAATTTTGATATGTTTTTTTCTTCATAAATATTTTTTTCCATTTCGTAATACTTTTTAATTGCTTTAAATAAAATTGAATTTTGTGACTTTGCCTTTTATACAAATATTTAATAACATTTAATAAATGAATATCTTTGAATCTCTGTCTTCGGTGTCTTCACCCATACCTCGAATGAACCTTGTTATCGTGTAATTATAATTCAAACCGAATAAAATTCAATTCTATCATATCTTGCTTGTCTATCCATAATGGCTCAATTGGTTTTCAGTCAAAATTCGTTTATAGTAATAATTATACGTTACGTACTCGTATATACATTTCATATGTACCTATGCCTGTATTCAACTCATTAGTATAATCACCAACGAATTAGCTCAGTTCTCGGAATCCCTCCAAATTAATTTGAGTACAAAAGCTTCGATCGTTTCTTCAATCAAGTTATCCAATAATCATAAAAGATGCTAACGTACGGCGATCAAACAAGAAAATGGTTCTCGGTATTAATTCCAAATAAATAATTAATCACCCAATAGAGGCGGAATAATCAATCTTGTACTGTGTAACGCACCGGTCCTACTTTGTGTACAAAATACAACTTCTTTCTTTTGTCTATCTTGTATGTAGAATCGTGTCAGTTGTCTGGGAGCTTAGTTACTTGTGTCGTATAGTCGATCGTCAAAGATTATTTTCTAAACAATGTTTGATTATGTCCAAATGCTTGCAGACTGGCTAGATTTCCTCCCTAGGGAGTTGTTCATATTTAAATTTATTTCAACATTTTTGAAAAGGAAACATGTCACACAGTGTGTAAAGTGGCCGCTTAAACCAGCCAATGCCTAGACGTCCATATTCCCTTCTCAAAAATGTTTGTCCCTCTCTGTTGAAATAAATTAAAACATAAATAACTCCCTAGGAAGGTAATCCAGTCAGTCTGCAAGCATTTAGACATACTCAAACATTGTTGAATTAACTACCTGGTAAATGAAGAAGTGTAAAAATCGGAAAATTATTTTCAGGCGTTGCCTAGTAGGTGATTTGGTTCAGCCGGATGAATCTCACCCGCATAATAAAGGCTTCAGCTCCTTTACTTCACAAAAGTCAACGGATGGAAGAGTTGAGGAAGTGTGGATGTTTAAACGTGGGCAGAATGGTGAATGTCACACAGTGTGTAAAGTGGCCACCTAAACCAGCCAATGGCATGTCATAACCCCTTTAAATGCCTAGACGTCCATATTCCTATCTCAATAATGTTTTCCCTTTCTGTTGAAATAAATTAAAATACTTCATAATAAAATAAATAAAACAAGTTTGTTTTTAACCACTAATTTTTATTTTTCACCGACCGGTTTCAAAGCAAACAAGCTTCTTCGTCAAGGTTAACTAATGAATTGATTTTTTTTTCTTTTTTTTATTATGTTCACTAAATACTACACGTTTTTCCGTAGTATTTAGTGATAAACTAAAAATTTACATTATAAAAATGAATTTATTAGTTACGTAAACCTTGACGAAGAAGCTTGTTTACTTTGAAACCGGTCGGTGGAAAATAAAAATTAGTGGTTAAAAACAAAGTTGTTTTATTTATTTTATTATAATGAATAACCACAAAGTTAGTGCTTCAAATATAAACTTTATAAAATACTTCAGTTCATGTGGCCCCCAAATCATCGGGCCACTCTCGAGTCCACTTCGCACCAAGGTTTTACTACATGCCAGTACTTGTGCCTTCGGTATATTTTGTTTACCTATTTCGTATCCTGAAATCGCCGCAGTTTATGTGACGTATTTAAAATTGGTTTGAACGTAAAACGAACGATTGCAGATAGAGTTGACTAGTCACCCCGGTGTCTCACTACTCCCTAGGCCTATTGACACGTATCTGTTTAAACGTCTCTTCGTCGAGTGGGCAAGTCAATATTGCCTTTATTCCTTTTCTCCACCGTACCTTTTGTTTATCGTCCGCCCGTAGAATGGTTAGCCCCTAGCGGATGCCTGATTAAATCTTCGGACCCTTTTTCGCCGTGACAATTTTTGATTCGACATTTTTTGTTCGGCGTTTTTTGTCGGAGGCCGACCGAGAATGTCGGGTATAAGTTGTTATGGCTTGTTCTCTTATCGGTTGACGTGTTCTTGTTGATATTCACATGTGTAAATGTGATTTTACACCACGCAAACCCAGCCCGCGTTTGTTTGTTCTAGATGCTTCCGAGACGCTCCCACGCTCGGCGAATTCCAGTTTTCTGAGCTTTCAAACCTGATTGATATTTTATCTTTTTAATTTATGCCCAAACACTATTAATTTTTTAATGGTCCTGAAAATACATTGAAAATTATATTTGTACAACAGTTTTTTTATTCGATTTTACGTTAAACATATAAATTGGCAATTATTGGTGGATTTCCTTTGTACTTTTTTTATTTTTATTTTATTAAAAAGAAGTATTAACATTCGTATGATTTACCCAAATATTTCATTTTGAAGGCCATTTTCAACGAGTTGTAAATAACTCACTATTAGAAAATGGGAATCAAGTTGGGGTAGAGTAGGATTCGAACCACTTATTCATTGGACTAATTTGCGCTTTCGCCCTCTATTGGGCATCTTCCATCATCACCAGTTTGAAGTTGATTAATTAATTAATTAATTTACTTATTTACGGATTTATTCGGTCCATTCAACAATGGCCAACACATTTGCTTATAATCCACACAGGTACAATTAAAATAAAATACAACCAAAGAAAATTAAAGCTAGGACAAAAAATATAGTTAGCTTATTTTTCAATTCAATATATTTATTAAATTAATAAAATATAAAAAATTAATTGATCAATAAAATAAAATTAAATCTTGTACTAAAAAATACATAATTTATGAATGTCTTAACATTAACTTATTGTCTCTTATTGTCGACCTCGTGGTGTAATGGTCAGCGCGTTTGCCTACCATGCAAGAGGTCTCGGGTTCGATTCCCGACATAGTTGAAATTAATAGCTTTGTCTTCAAGGGTGTAAAAAATTATAATAATCATCCTAATGAACTAAAAACTATTAAAAATAATATATCGATAAATAAATTTAAAGTTAATCTAAAGAAATTTTTTGAACTCGTGTAAAAACAACATTTAATATTATTGTTTTATAATTATTCTTTATATATCCTATGTTTTTATTTTTCTTTTCATGTACTCGTATTAAAATTATATAAATTCTTTTTTATATAAACAACTAAAACAGTGTTAGTCACTCTCCAAGCACAAGAGTTAGTCTCTTTTTTTGGAGAGTTACAGTGATAAAATTTACTAGATGTGTAAAAGTAGTTATGTTTAGAATTTTACAAAAACTTGTACTTCTTATGAAATTTATGAATAATATTTTTTTATTTTTAAAAAGGGTGTTTTCACACCAGAATATTGCATTGTACCCGAAGCGTAAGATCTTCTCTTTACGTATCAAAAATTATCAAGATACGCTGCCATTGGTGTTCCAACGCAGTGCCCTATGCACCATTAGGTGCGGAAAGGGAATGATAAAAATGAGTTGTCTCTAAACTACATATTAATTATCAATTACCCTATACATAATACACTTGACAGTTTTTGAGTAATTTGCTACGCATATTTTTCGACTTGTCTGTATGTAAATTAATTTATGTTTTATTCTTCTCTCATTTCTACTGGCATATCTATGAGTGGGCGGAAAAAGTACATGAGTCGAAATGTCTTACTTTTGAGGAATGAGGAACTTCAGCCCTACGGGAAATTGGACACAAAAAATGTTTTCTTACGCGGGGTAAAAATTAGAGCATTAAATTGTACGCCAAAGTTACTTGAAAATGTACAGAAAAAAAATATAAAAAATCTTTTGATAAAAACGCACTACTTTCAATGACGTCACTAGTTCGTGTGAACATATAGAATATTTTGGGGCCCAGAAACCTGAAATTTCTTTGCCCGATTTTAGAGTTTGTGGCAGACCCCATGACCCATCCTCTAGTTTGACTTCTGGTAGTGTGTGAGTGTTTCTTTTGGGATTTGGTAGAATAATTTGCATTCTCATATATTATTATTCTAGAGATATATACATAATTGCCTTATATATATAAGATCTCGAATTCCTGACAGCTTGACGCTGGGGTACCTGAAGGGCTTTTTTAAAAAAAAAATTAAAAATCAACTTTTGAGCAGATTCGAAAGGTTTTAATATTGATTTATTAGTGCCTCCCCATCCTATTAGTCCATAAGTTATAATTGAGTTGACGACTTATAGGAAAGTTTTCTATTTTTTTGTGTTATATATTCTGTGTTCTGTCCATTTAAAATACTCGTATCTATCTTTAATTATTCCTAAATATTTTATATGGTGTACTGATTCCAGTATTTCAGAACTTTTTTAATTTTTTAATTGAAGGTTTTGTTTAGGCTGTCGCACTGTGGTTTTGCTAAATGCCATATTTTTTTTTTATCAATATTAAAAATAAGTTGACTCGTGTGATTGTTCACCCCGCCCATAGATATTATGTTGGAGGAATAGGCTTGCATCCTTTATGCGACTTTTATCGACTCTTTTATACTTTTAGTCAATTGCTGTTTAAATACATACTACGAGCACCTACCTAATCTGTCTTGTGAGAACTTTTCATCCCTACATTCCATCCCGGCCAACATCCCTTTAAAAATAAATAATAACAACGTCGATACAATATATTCAAAGAAAATCGTCTGATAGGAAAATTTGTCACGCCTGCCTTTTAACTCGATAGGTGCGTTCGTATGAAGTGTGTTTTTTCATTCTATTTGTTGGTTAGGGATCGGAGACAGACGGGCCGACGCTAATCGGCTAGAAAACCATTAAAAAAAACACAGGTTTTTTTTTGTTTCGGCTCTCAATTGATATTTGGTTTGTGCCCGTCACACCACCTATTATCGACTCACTAATAAGCTATGCTCACTCCTCGGTTCTTAAACTAAGACTCGCGTTCCCTTATTTCAAATAATTTATTCTCATATGTAGACGAGGGCTCTAGATGCAAAATTAGAAAACTCTATTATATTTATAAAATATCTAAAAAAAAATTTTTTTTAATTTGTAATTTTGAATTCCCGCAAAAACGGTGATTCCACTGGCCACGCCCCTAGTACGCCACGATTTAACTTTATTTGTTCCTGTCCATTTAAATTTGTTAAGAACATTGTAACGAATCTTGCAACATGCAACGTATTTTTATTAAATTTATCTTTTACATTTATGCATGAAAACATTTCTCTACAATATACATGATTTTGAAAATACAACTTATTATTCCAAATCCATTTCATACATTTTTATCGGTATTCGTAGTATGTGATATTTCCCTATTTGACAATACAACTAAAGAAAATTAAAGCTAGGAAAAGAAAAAATACTACCTCAAAACAAGATCTGATCTATCTTAGTGATTGTTTAAATATAGAAAGACTTGGACCAAAAAAGTCCAGATCTTGTCTCGAGTTTACAATGCGACACGATCGGAAAATTGGTGCGTGAAAGCTATAGTTTGTGCTGTGCTGATCAAGGAACAGCACATTATCCGGGAGTTCTTTGGTATTCCTCTGGATAAAAATATAAAAAATCCTAAATTCCACACAAGTCATGGTCAAAATAGTTTTGTTTTCAAAGTAATAAAAATTTTCAGTAATTTCCCCAATGAACTAAAAACCGTTAAAACTAATATATTAGCAAATAAATTCAAAGTAAATTTAAATATTTTTTTTGAATCCGCGTAAAAACAACTTTCTGTTTTAATTAGTACTACTGTATTATTATTTTCTGTTATTCTTTTTATTACGATCTTTTTTCTTGTGTATATTCGAAATTACATAACTTCAAATTACTAAATAAATAAAATATTCAAGCACAAGAAAAAGTCTCTTTTTTTTAAAGTAACAGCTTTAACAATTATTTATCAAAAGTAGATTGTACAGTAAAAAAAAAACATTCAACGATTGTGTAATTAAATTAGTAAAAAAAAAATATAAAAAAAACTGTCGGGGAAGATCCATGGCCCTTTTCACACATGCCACGCCAATCCACCCTGCCCAGTAATTTTACCGGGTACATCCTACAAACGCGTACAAAATGTTTCATCTTGTGTAGAGTGAACCCGGAAAATTATCGGGCCGGGTGGATTGGCGTGGCATGTGTGAAAAGGGCCTTAGAGATAGCCTTGTTTGCGGTGTGGAAAATAGCTTGGTGCAAAAATAGCATTTTGAACATCAATTTGACAATATTCACTAGTTTATCGTCATGTTATTTTTAAAAATAAAATTGATGTGCAATAAATAGCGAACGATTCTTTTTAAATCCCGAAATGATTTTTACACATCCTATACATCACTGTGCTTTTTTTAGAACAGTAAAACTCCAACTGTCTGGATCAATGAGTGCCAGATTTTATTGCTATTGAAATAATACAGCGAATTGGAATCACATTAAAAACTTACTCAAACATGTCCACCAACTCTTATTGCACAAATATACCTCATATATGTTTGGCAACCCCTGAAATACGCTGGTCTCATGTCTCACGTCGGCCTTTCCACATTTTGGACCCAGAGCTGTTAAACGGCTTCATTTTCAACCATAAAACCGTAATTATGATTTCGATATTCGGGTAATTGTTGTGTTTACCTTTTCTTAGAATAAATTAACGCAGTGTCGAACGATTGGGCCAGTTCAGTGTCGTAAAATCATTGACATATTAATACACAGACGCGCCCTACAGAGTAAAATATTTAAAATCAATGTGACGCGAAAACGTGCTCATAGTTACTGAATTGGTTTATTTATGCCAGGGCCGCATTCAACGAGAATACATATGCTACCAAGAATTGGAAGATGGTACACAAAAATGTTAACAATCGACATTAGTTTTTGGTGGATTCCAATCAGATTCTTTCCTAGAATTCCTTATAATTTCGACCTATTTTTTAATACTCCATATTAATGTATGTACCTTAAATGATAAACCACGGAAGTCACAATAAATTAAATGTTCAGTAAACAAGATTTTATGATAGTACGATTTCCAAAACATGATAACTTTTGAACCAAATGAGATAATTTAATTAATTTAAAAAATAATTATTTATAAATCCACCCTATGTTCATGATGCTGTGCCATGTTGAACAATCGACTAAATTGACGGATAGGAATTGAACCTCTATCCTTTAAGTAATTCAGACTTATTTTCGTCCGATAATTTGTCGTGTGAAGCTTGGGGCGAAATTGTCCGACGGCTTAAATCATTCGGTATAGTACTGTCTCTCTCAGTCCCACGTAAACAATATGAGGTAGAAAGATTTTAAATTTTTCGCTAAAACTTCAATGGAATTCATCGAAATGTCAAAACAATATTGAAATGTCAAAACATGTCGAAAAATCACAAAATTTTAGTATTATTCATATTATTTTATTTTGCTCTAATTTATAACTAAACACAGTTTGAATGTCACATTAAAAAATTTCAAACTCTTAATTCAATAACAAAAAATAATGTTTGTCGATTTAATGAATTACGCTATGTACGAAAAGCAACGTGTGCCAATTTTAAGGTTATCCATAGGCTATTAATTGTTTTAAGCTTTGTTTAAGCTTTGCTGATCACTCATGAACAAATACTCGTATTTCTATCTCATGAAAACACAATCCTTCTTGCGATATTTATTCGAAAGGATTTTACACGCTTTCATGACACAAGCAGGCATTTTGGTTTCGATCAGTGATGTAGTCGGGCCGGAGCGCACCGGAGCGGCGATCCGGCACTTTTTATCTGAGCGGAGCGGCGCTCCGGCTCTGGTCAGGAACAAATATTACGTTTCAAAAAAATATCTACTTAAGTCTCTCAGAACAATTCGAAACAACAACAAGCGTATTTATTGCCGATAACTGGCAAAAGTCTAAACAAGTGTCCTACTTCCATCCAACTTCACCATTGTGGTGGCGGTGCGCTCCGGTACTTTTTTATTTAGGACTACACCACTAGTTTCGATTCTTACGTCACACCAGTTTGGCGGTCGAAGAACGACTAAATACGAGTTGGACATGACCGAGCGTTTGGGCATGTGTTAAGTGTCTTTATTTTTAAGGGCTCATGCCGTGTCTGTTTGTTAATACGCCAATGCGTAAAATAAATAGATACGTTATTTCTTTACTGCATTCATATCAGTCTAAGCAAAAATATAATGTTATTTATTTCCAAAATTTAAAAAATATTTGTTTTATTGTTTCAGGTGAGTGCTTCTGCCAACATACAACAAGAATTAAAATTGAAAGTTTCATGCATACATTGGAAAAGGTAAGTTGCTTGCGTTATACTTAACATTGTTTTGAGTACGTCCAAATGTTGACAGACTGGATTTCACGGAGGGAAAACTTTTTTGAAAAGGGAATATGGAGGTGTAGGCATTTATGGCCTGTCATTTATTTATTAATTTATTTATTCATTCAAAATTACACTCGTTTACAGATAACCTCATCGGGGCTTTTTAGGCTGTGCCCGTGTTAGCCATAATAATTAACGAGAGTAAAAAATACACAGTAAAATATAAATTTAGATTCAGTAATAAAAATAATTATTCATCAAAGCAATTGCAACAAAACTAACTGCGATCTAACATGTTCAGTACTAGATATAACAGATAAAATTTAATATCTTGGTGTATAGATAGACCAAAACTTAAAATGGAAAGACCATATTATTGAAATATGTAGTTAAACATATTGAAAAATGTATACAATTATACATATTTATAAGATTAAGGAATATTTAAAAAATCAATAATTTAAAAATGGCTTATTACTCAATTATACAATAATTATTACAATTATGGTATTGCTGGATGGGGTGGTGCACATGCCAATATACTAAACCCTCTTAAAATAGTACAAAGATGAATTATAAAAGTACATGTACATGCTATAGTTTATAAAATTATTTTTATTTTCTACTTAAGTACCTTGAATTATATAACTATATAAGGACATTCAATCCAAATAATCTTCACATTCGTTTGAAAATGCCCTAATAAGGCGAAACAATTGTCACGAAGTTTTTATTTTAATATGTTTATATTTGTAAAAATAAGATAAAGTGTTCAGTAGACTCAAATCAGTGTTTGATTTCTATTTGTACAACTATCTAGAATAAATACACTACAGAAAGCGTGGGCGCATGCAGTTATAGAAACACAATGTAGTAGTTATAGCTTTTGGAATATTTATAACAACGCTACAGTAATAATACTGATGAGAAATATCCGCATCGGTACACAACATACGAGAACGTACTCGGAAATTCAATTGTCGTACATTTCAATTATTCCCATCGATATTATTTATTGCGTAATACGTATGATTTGTAATGCTAGAAATTTGATGCATGAGCAGACAAATTATTGATTTATATTACAATTGAAGGATAGGATATGAAGGATTTCATTCGATTTATTTATTTAGTCTACAAACAATAAAAAATTATGTTTTATTAGGGCCTACATTATTATTTTATTTTATTATTATTATTTTTTTTTATTAACATAAACGACAAATCTGCCTTTTACAAACATTTATAATACTACATATTTGGCTGAATATATATATTTTTTTAAACATAAATTTCCTTATACCCAAGATTTATATAAAAAAAAAATAGACCTCAAAATTATACAGCATATTCAGTATGTTTAAATAATAAAACATTCTACAGTAATACAACAAGAAAAAAATAAGTACTGTTTCATACAGCTGGGCAAAGTGAACAATAAACTGTGTATATTATGAAATGCATGAATAAATAAACATAATTACCGTTCACCATCTTTGAAAAAGTTCAAAAGGTTTGTTACCCTACACTAAATATATCGGATACGTGGGAATAACTATTGCCGAGTTTATGAAGTCTGTTTAATACGGCATTACAAGTATACACTGTCCGTGAATTGTTGCTACAAAACGGCGGCACCTGTCTAGTCATTCTTCCAGGCACCCTGAAGTTGATGAGAGATCAGGGCAATCCCATATTGAATTTACAATTTTGAATAAATTTAAAAGGTCTATAATTTTTCTTCTATCGTTAAGTTTTAACAAATTTAATGTTTTTAGTAAAAAATCGTAATGTAAAAATTCATGACTGATTCTAAGTTTAAAATTTATATACCGTAAGAATTTTTTTTGAACTCTTTCAAGAGAATTTTGGTGACAGTTGTAGTAAGGAGTCCATATTGTAGAGTTTTACTGTAACTGGCTTCTCACTAATGAAGTATACATCAACTTTAAAGTGCCTATGTTTTTTAATTCTTAGTCACACAATCATTTACGGAATTAATAACTTTAAAAATCTTCATGTATTCCTGATATATCATGTAAATGGACTATGCAACTTGAATATTCAATGACGCATTGTAATTTTTGCAAATGATACGGTGCTTCTACTCCACTCTAAAAGCTGGAAGGAAGTATAGAGTAAAAGTGAGAATAGCTTGGAAAAGTCAAAAACATGGCTAGACCGTACTTTACTTACACTTAACGCTCATAAAACAAAATATCTGACTTTTAGTACAGACCAACGGAATCAGCCAACAGAAAGAACTCTTAAACTTCATGGATGCACAAATGCAAGAAACAATAACTGTAAATGCATAACCATAGAAAAGGTCGATAATACAAAATATCTGGGTTTACACATTGATCGTTACTTAAGATGGAACTTACACGTAGCTAAGACAGCAACCAAAGTTAGAAAAATTATATAAATATTTAAAAACATTAGAAACATTCTAAACAAAACTACTTAAATTAATGTACACTATGCTCTAGCACAAGTGGATAACTCACAAATGCTGATTTTGAAGTTAGCTAGTTGTAATTACCCCACAATATTATGATGATTGAAATGCGTAACTTGTCTATTTGTAGCATTCATGGAAGAGGACAAAAAATGTTTTTAGTGGGTAACTCAGAACTGCTGATTTGAAGTTACCAAGTTGTAATTACCCCACGATATTAGGATGATTGAAATGCATAACTTGTCTAATTTTAGCATTTATTGAGGAGGATAAAAAATATGTTTTTAGTATATAACTCAGAACTGCTGATTTGAAGTTACCAAGTTGTAATTACCCCACGATATTAGGATGATTGAAATGCATAACTTGTCTAATTTTAGCATTTATTGAGGAGGATAAAAAATATGCTTTTAGTGGATAACTCACAACTGCTGATTTTGAAGTTACCAAGTTGTAATTACCCCACGATATTATTTATTTATTTTATTAGGTAAACAAACAGTATGTACACATATATTGCCAATTTCTTTGTATATTAGAGTAAGAAACTCATGCACACACCAAAAAACTTGTTTACACTTAATACAATAATTTTAATTATGTTCAATATAATAAATGTAAAATAAACGAAATGAAAAAATATTAATATTATGATAATGTTAAATGTCTGCTTCTCTCAAAATTTCAATAATTTTTGACCTAAATTTACATACATTGTCACAAAAAATATCAGCCTCGGTAAATATATTGTTATATTGGTCGCATATTCTAGGTATTGTAGATTGTTTAAAATAGTTTGTTGACGCGTTTTCAGTGTAAAACAAAAGATTTTGTCTTGTCGGTCTAGATGGTGATGATTATGATGATTGAAATGCATAACTCGTCTATTTGTAGCATTCATGGAGGAGGATAAAAAATATGCTTTTAGTGGATAACTGACAAATGCTGATTTCGAAGTTACCCTGCGATTTGAGGCTGCATTCCGCAGTATTTCATTGTTGTTGGACTGGCACCTGAGACATGGGGCACATGATTGAAATACGCTACATTTGGATTTGGTTTACTAACGTAGCGCCCTATGATGCTGTTATAACTTAACCAATCTGAAGTAGACCAGAGCCAAGTAGCTATGAAAATTATTCATTAGTCCCGACGCCTAATATGACTCGGGCACATTAGTATGCCTGTTAGCGGCCAGTTGACCAGTTTCAACCCGGATGGATGTGAAGTTTGCCTATTTTGGCCACCACGAAGCCAAAAGCCTTCGGAATACACAATTACTCCTTAATCGAAAAAGCTTTTACTGATCAGACGTTCCGAGAAGTAAGGAAAAGTTGTCCAATGCGTTGTGAATATTGTAACTTATTTATTTACTCAAACGCGGCTTTTACATTTTTTAGCAATACATTCAAGTGCAGCGGTGAAACATAAGTATATAAATAAAGTTTAAAGTAAGAATAACATAAGAAAGACTAAAGGAAACAAATATAAGTTACAATATTTGAGTTTGTCCAAATGTTCGTTGACAAAAGACTGGATTTTACCCCCTCGGGAGTCATTAAGACTAACAAACTACAACAGGGATGGAGAATAAGGGAAATATTTAATTTATTCTCCATCCATCCGTCAGCCATGTTCCTTCGAGTTTGGAGAGTTTGGAGTTTAGGTAAGTTTATAGATTCATCTGGACCTGTATTCTGAGTCAACCGTCTAAAATTGCAATACGATAAAAATTTTGATTGTATAGATTCAATTATGTATTTTTTGTATTGAGGGCTCCCAGCGGGAGATGTGAATTCTAATTGACTTCGAACAAATGTAAAGTAAAGAGTTGTAAGAGTGCGCGCATGATTGAATTCTCTCTCTATACGGAAGAGGAAACCTAACATTTGGTATGATTTTTTCACAATTGAGTTGACATGTGCCTCAAACGTCAACTTATTGTCAAGTAGAACCCCGAGATCCCGCATCTCATTAACTTTAGTAAGTACTTGATAGTCAAGGCAATAATTATGGATGATTTTAAAGTTGTTCCTTGAAAATGTGAGCACAGAGCATTTTTTAATATTCAATTTTAGTAAGTTTTGTTTACAATATTAATTTAATCTATTGAGATCTTCTTGGAGTTTGACACAGTCTAAATTAGATTTTATTTTTAAATATATTTTCATGACATCAGCAAAAAGTTAAAAAATTGCAAATTTAAAGCACTTACCAATGTCATTGATAAAAATTATAAATAGTAATGCCCCCAAATGCGAACTACGTGAACTATGTTAAATAACTAATTTTAAAATAAATAAATACTAGTTACTGAACATGAAAGGAAAAGTTTTTTCCGATTGTTTCATTCGTTTCGAGGAATTATTGGCGGTGTGTTGCGTATAAACTGTTTCCTGTCGTTAAAATTCTAATAAAAACGCAATGTTTTCGATCACTTATTCAATGAAGAATTTAGGTGGTTTTAATTCGTAATATACTGGGTGTTCTTTAAACCCTGTCACATCCGAAACCACAATGATCAATATGGGCAAGAAGACATATTAGCATATTTAAAAATATATTTAGAACAAAGAATTTTTTTTTAAATGAAATATTTAAAAAACAAATGGTTGCTTACTTCTGCAGAGGAGAAGTGAGAGGAGTGCGGCGCAGTATCAGGTTCTCCCCTGCAGAAGTAAGCAAACATTTGCTTTTTTTTAAAGTTTATTTTTTTAAATTTTATTCTTTCCAAAAAAATATTTTAATGTGCCAATATGTCTTCTTGCTAATACTGATCATCGTGGTTTCGGGTGTGACAGGGTTTAATGAACACCCTGTATATTCATATATAATTTTGTCATTTTGAAATTATCCCCCGTGGGACGTTTCGTTTTCTCTTCCCTTCTTCTCGATGGTTCTGCTGATTGGTCAGTTGGCTTCCCGTAAACTTGAAATCTATCACAACTTTATATCATAGGTTGATTTGTTTGTTTCAAAGTAGGTATTTTCATTTACTTTGAAGGAACTTCGCCTTACAATGCTCTAATTTTTACTGCGCGTAAGAACACATTATTTTTACATCCAATTTCCCGTTGCACTGAACTTCCTTGTTACCGACCAGTTTTGCAGCGACACGTAATTGATAATTGAATATTAATCATATTGTACACGTGATTGCAAAATGGGTGCAAAGTTTTCATACTATTCTTAACATATTTTGGAGATAAAATCAAATAAGTATTTTAACAGGGGACGCTCGTTGGTCAAAATAATAAAAATTAAAACTAAACCAAGAAGTTTCATTGATAAGTTTATTTATAATTTTATCATAATCATTCACTTTGGAGTTTTATCAAGAAATATCAACAAAAAAAATCAATATTATTTAGGTAATGGTTGTCTTAGACGAAGTCTAACCAATTTTTTTAACCTAATTTTTATGTTTTTTTTAAAGTTTTCAAAATTTTAAGTAAACTGCTTATTTATGACCAAATTGAATGATAAATGAATTATTATTTATTTTATTTGATTATTTTAAATTTTTATGAACTTTAAATGTCTGTAAAAAAAATGTTTAATGACACAGAGGCCTAAAACATGTTTTGATTGATTGCTTATACATTACTTTAATTAAATTAAATAAAAATTAATTAATTTATTATTCCATTTGGCCATAAATAAGCAGTTTACTTAAAGTTTTGGGAATTTTCTATAAAAAGCATAAAAATTAAGTTAAAAAAATTGGTAAGACTTCGTCTAAGACAATCATGGCTTAAATGGTTCTAATTGTCTGTACTATCTTCGCCTTAAAGTTTTGCACCCATTTTTCAATCACCCTTTAAAATTTTAACAGTGAATTAGGTCTATAATTCTCGGAGGCAATAAAAAATATTCAAATGAACATCGTTTCCTATAGCCCACTTCTGTCTGAACAACTGCAAATGATTAAATCTTAAATTCCTTCACCCAACACTATATACCTCTACAAACACAAAACACTACACTTGATTTACTACGCAAGAATATGTTTATGTGTGCACTATTTTAAGATTAAAAATAAATAAATATCATCTCTGAAATTGTTTTAATTGCATTTTTCTTTTTGCCAATAAACGATGTATATAGTTTATTGTGTTTTCCTTCGTTTTCTTGGAACAAGACGTCGCTATATCTAAAAACGTATATACAGTCGAACTCGGTTATAACGACCACGGAAATAGCGAGATTTCGGATGTAACTAGGAAACATTAGTTGACATTTTAGTTCATGTTTTTCCCATACAATTATTCACTGTTATAACGAGCTACTTCTCGGTAATACCGAACAAAAACATTGTCAAAAATTATACAAAAAATCTTCAATTGCTAAAAACATAATTCTCGTAATAAAAACCTATGTAATAAAATCGAAACGGTCGGCTAACGTTAAGGATTAATACCGCTGGGCGTTGGGGTCGGATTATGTTTATGATAGCCATGTAAGTGTCTAAGTACCTAATTGAATTTTTCGCCGACAATACTGAAAAATAAACACATATGGTTTTTAAAAAATCCAAGCTTTGTGAACTAAGTAAGTGCCGGTTCGGCACATTGTTACAATTTACAGCTGTTTTTGTAGTTTATGAATGACATACTTGTTTCAGGGGTTTTTTTAGATTTTTTTAATTTTCCATGCTTATTTCGATACACAATAAACATTACAAGTGGGTTATATCAAATAAGTTCTAGACCAGATCAGTTAAAACCTAACCCCTGAATTATAAACATGTCTTCTAACAAGAGGACGTGTCTCACAATTCATTAAAACATGGCAATTATTCGTGAAATCGACCGTGGCGCAAAAAATGTGGAAGTCTGTACAAGGTTTTTTCTATCTTCATCCACAGTGTCAAAATTGTGTAAAAATAGGGATGTTGACTTGTCTGCATTTGAAAAGAATACCACGGATACAAAAAAAATTAGAAAGTGCGATCGTACTAATGTCGATGAAGCATTGCTCCAATGTGTATTTACTTGTTTACTTAGTGACAATATGCAATAGCGATTGTATAAAAAATCCTTTCTTGGGTATAACGAGTAACGCTTATAACGAGCAAATTCAATCGGTCCCATCATCCTCGTAATAACCAAGTTCGACTGTAATTATTTCACGTCGCTTCTCTGCACTTGACGTGCCCCCTCCCCCTTACCTCGACCGGAAACGGAATTTGCAACTTCCGGTATCCGCTTACTGCTCTACCGAACACCAAACTTCAAAGCTTCAAAACGTATTCGATAGAAAATAAAATATCAAAAAAGATTTATAAAAATATAAATAACGATATTTCTGTATAAATTTAAAAACTATTCTTACTCAAACAGAAGACATAACCCAAACAATACAATACAACACATACACATAGTATATTCACTAAATCCTCTACGCAAAGATAATTTAAACAAATACAAACTAATACCACTTTAGGACAAAAGGATTTTGAGTATTATGCAATTAAAATCTATAAACTACAACACTGTCCATTAAAATAATTAGTAACGAGAAAATGTTCACAAAGACTATAAAAAATGGATTGTTAAGCTGGTCAGAAGTAAAATGGATTGTCTCATTCGCCCAAACCAATATTGAATCAACTGCTCTAGTTAGTTTTATAATACAAATAATATAGGTATACACAAATCAAATATTAACATAAATACGTAGGTTTTAAAACTGTCATAACATTTTGTCATTTCTCTCTGTATATTAAGTCTTCTTTGTATATTCTCACATGTAAAAAAATATGAAAACGTTTATCGTTAAGTTTCCTCGGCACGGGTAACCCGGGTGACGTCGCATTTGTTTTATTTATTGATTATTGTTTATGATAAATGTTTATGTTTAAATGAATTAACAAATTGTAAAAAAGCACCAATGTAAAAAAACAAACTGTCATTAGTTAGATTGAAGAAAGTATTACCAATCGAATGTTTCTACCGTGAAAAAAAACACTCGCTATACACATAATATATAAGGTAGAAGTAAAATGGATTGTATCATTCGCCCAAACCAATATTGAATCAACTGCTCCACAAGTGTAGAGCTTATGTTGGGTATTTGTTATTTTCATTGTGCGTTTTGTACTATAAATAATAAAGATGTACATATCGTGGGTATACTGGCAAAAAGCTTTTACTCTCAAATCCCTGTTTTGAGAAATCAAGCATTTAAGTTTTGTTCCAATTTTACTCTTTTGTATCTTATTTAAATATAGCTCAGTGCTAGTGCTCATTTAAGAACATGTTTTGAATTTTTCCGTTTCTTAATTTTATATTGAGTAAATATTAGGTTATTTTAAGAGCCTAAATAAAATACTGGGATAACGACTTAACCTTAAATTTATTTTTAAAGCTACAGATATATGAAATTTAATACGGCTTAGTGTATTTTGCTAGTTTGTAGAGCGTTAAAAACTTTACAAAACTGCATCATTAAGTCAAATCCGTATATTTTCGAGTTAACGTTTTTTGTTATACCTAGTTTTTAAAACTGTCTGAATATTTTGTTAACTATTAATCTGTTTATTAAGTTAGTCTTCTTTGTTTATTCTAAAATGTAAAAACATTTAAAAAAATATATTGTTAAGTGTCCTCGGCACGGGTAACCCCAGTGAGGTCGCATTTTTTTTATTATTAAGATTATATGGTTTGTAAGAGAAAAATATGAATAAATAAATACATAAAATAGACTGACTGACCTCTTCTCTTTGAATACTAATTTGATGCATACTTCGCATATTATTATCCTTTAGTATTGTATTAAAGTTTACTAAGCTTACGAGCAGTAAGTGCTTAATTTTGTATCCATCCACAGTCAGGCGGATTACGCAGAATCAGAACTTACACCGACAATATGGAAACGCGATGCCAGGTTGAGCCGTCAATAAAACGTGCGATTTTATACATTCAATGTTCATAATGTGAAGTTGAGCAAGTACTGCAGCGAAACTGTTTTCGTGTAAAGAATGATTGTATGTATTTTCGGCTCACCCGAAAGTTTGTTGCATGGGATGAACGTGTACAAATGAAAGATTATTAACAAACAATGACATAAACCAAGACCTCACTATGTTGACTAAATGGACAAACACAAACTTACTTACACTTAATGAAAAAAAATGCAATATTATCCATTTTGAATCTAGAAAAAAATGTCATAAAGTAGATGCCTACATAAATAATGAACGACTTACTGAAATTGAACATGTTAAATACTTAGGACTAACAATAGACAGAAAATTAACATGGACAATTCATATCAACAATTTAATTAGCAAAGTAGCGACATTATCGAGTCTTTTTAAAAATAAAAAATTTTAGTCCAAAAACGGAAAAAATTCTAATGTAGGAAGCCTACGTAAAAACTAAAATATGTTATACGCAACTACTATGGGGAGCAAGATATCAAAATGACATAAACAGACTACAAAGACAACAAAATAAAATATTAAAGTTAGTATATGACCTTCCCTATCTAACTGCAACTAGAGAACTTTTTAAACAAACTAAGTTAAATTAAATATAACTGAACTCTTTCAACTAGAATCATTAAAATTTATCCATAAATTAGCCACTAATGTAATTGTAGACGAAGAACTAAAACTTGTAAAAAATTGTAGTGAACATGGACATAATACGAGAATATCAGACAAATACCATATGCAAATTTCTAAAACAAGACAAGGACAATCGAGACTAATGAACCAGGGACTGAAATTATACAATAAACTACCAAACAAAACTAAACAAAAGTCTCAGACAAACTTTTCAAAAGAAGTAAAAAATATTATTTTGAACAACAGAGTATGAATGAAAAATGTATCTATTATTTTATGTAAAATGAATGTAATAATCCGTAAGGGTTTATAAATAAATTTTCAAATAAAAAAAATATTACTTGATTCTCGTTACTAATTGTTTTAATGGACAGTACTCAATTTATTGCCTTACACTCGAAGGACGCTTCCAAATGAAAAAATTGACCTAAAGTTTTGATGTTTTGAAGATATGTCGGTCAAATGTCCACCACAGAGTAGTTTAATCCAAAGTCCAATTTTCATTATTTCTCGTATTAGATGAGCAAAGTAGGGTAAAAAAATTTACTATCCTGGCATCTCTAACGAAATTTCCATTTTGTTTCTTCGACAATCTGACAGATGGAAAAATAATTATTTTTTTAAGTAATGCATTTGCTACTTCGTTCGTTTGCTAATTACACATGAAATGTGATACCATCCTGTTTCTTTAAGATCCTAGCAGCATTTCTACACTTCAAAAGGACTAACTGAGATCGACAAAATCGACGTTTCGCTGTACCGTTTTATGCACCTCAAAACTGAACCGATTTTAAGGTTTTTTTTAGAAAGGGTATCCGAATGAAATTTTCTAGGTCGGTACCTTTTGCGCCTGTCAAAATAATGTATCATATTTGTGTACCGTAAGTCCGAAGACTGGGCAGCTAAAACTGGGCCCTTTTTAAGGTTTTTGGATGGCCCTATCTCAAATAAGAAACATTTCATAAAAAAAGCAAAACGCAGAGACACGCCAATAATAATATCTATGGTGTGTAAAAAAAAAAGTTTCTGAAAATTTGACAGAATGCGCTACGTAGCTACTTGTCACGGAAGATATTTGTCAGATATCATTTGCAAGAATAAATATGCATTTTCATTAAAATATTTGGTTGTTTTTTGAAAATTTAAAACCATAAAATATAATAAAAACAACATCCTGTTAACGGAAATATTTCGTTGCCACGCGCGTACGCTATTCAAACAAGTGTATTGTCTTGAGCTTAATAGATGTGCATTTATTTTGCATGAGCTTTTAATACATTTGGTAGTTGATAATGTACGATCATTTAAAAAATCATCTTTCAAAATATATTAACTAAACTTGGCTGATTTTTATAGCGCTTATTTTTTTAGCAAACTAACCAACCGTATTACAAAACAAAGCATTAAGAAATATTTTGAGAAAAAAAACCGGTACACCAGTAATCAAATAATATTTTTCAATACGATGATATGTGTGTATAATATTGTTAATTCTTTTTTAAAAAAACATAATTTTGAAAAAAAAAACAGATCAAAGATCAGATCTGGTATTGTCACATGAACATGATGACAATACCAAGTTGTTTATGTTGATAGCTTAGTTAAGTGGTCAGCAAACTCATTAGTCAAAATAGCTGAAGATCAGCAGTTAAACAATTAAAATTTTCTTTGAGAGCCAAATTCATTAATGTTTCAAACTGTTTCTTCTGTATAATGGTGCCATATATACGTTTTTAAAATATTTTTTTTGTATTTCTGATCCTATATTTGTGGTAATATACTCATGTGTCTGCGTCGATCAATTGCTCGTCCTATCTCAACACAGGACTTTTAGTCCCATGGAATTGGGACTTACGTCTCAAATAATGAATAATAAACTACATGTATGTAAAGAAATAAATAAATAAATGTCAACGTACATAATAATAAAGTACGTGCATAAGCAGCAGAATATATATATATTTTATTTTTTTTGATAAAAGAAATATTTGCGTTCTTATGATTTACATAAATATTTCATTTTGAGGGCCATTTTCGACGAGTTGTAAATATCTATTTTAGAAAATGGAATCAAGTTGGGGTAGAGTGGGATTCGAACCACGGACATTTGGTCCGTGAGTCCGAGACACTAGCCACGGGACCACAACCCGATATATACTTATTTGCTCTCCATTTTAACTAGAAATTCTTCAATTTGGAGATGATAAAAAGCTTTAGCTAAAACTGAAATGGATGGAATTTTGGAAATGTCTGCGCACAAAGCGTTTCTTATTGAATAATGCAATGGAAAAGAAGTACTCTTTACAACTCCTTGCGAGGTAGACTCGAAAGTGGCTCGATAATTTGGGGGCCACGTGAACTGAAGTACTCTCTCATAATAGAGAAAATCAAAATTATCTTCGGCTCTACCCGACCGAGTTTCTCCAGGGTATGCTTGGCTACAACTGTTTAGAGACTAGAAGGAATGTGTATTTGACTACACATTTTTATCCATTGTTGCGCGGTATGGTCGATAATCCCGAGATTATGATGAGCATTGGTTTGTATGTTCCTGATAATTACCCAAGACAGCGTCAGCATAGATTGTTTCATATTCCGAAATACAGGACGAACCTGCCGATAGTTATGCCTGTTGGAAAGGCTACTGCTATGCTGAACAACATCGCTCTGGATGTTGATCTGTTTCATGTATCCGAAGGGGTTTTCCGAAGCAGGATTCTCTTACTATTTTGACAAGAGTCTTGTTATGTATTTTTTTGTCTTTTTATAATATGTACGTATTAAATTTTAGTTTGTAATGTATGTATTATTTAAAATAAATTAATTGAATTGAAGTATCTCGCAATTAATTTTTGACTTAAAATTATTTAAAAAAAACATTTTGCCCATCTGCATCATTGAAACAATTTTATCGAGTTTAATATGACATTTTTTCATGCATTTAATGACATCATTTTCAATATTCTCGCCACGTGTTGGAACTTTCAGTAGCGATAATCCTTAAAGTTGTTCTTTAGAACCGGTGGACGAACTAAATCGAATGAAGGTGAAACTTTACCGTGTGAGCCGCGTTCAAGTGGCTCAAGAGCCGCATGTGGCTCGCGAGACGCAGTTAGCCGACCTCTGGCTTAGTTTGAAACATTTATCGTAAAAAGCAAAAAAAAAATAATGGTAAATAAATAAATTAAATTAAATGGATACCTTATGGTGCCTAGCATAATATGGAAGGGCGTACAAAAAGATTCAGCTTTCCTTGATCGTTAATTACGTATAAGTCAGATGACCAGTCTCACGCCACGGGTACCATTTTCTTTCTTCCTCGTGGCCATTTTAAATTGTTTTAAATGGTTGGCAATAAAAATGCTAAACATATTAAACAGTTGATGGACTTCCCATCTGCCTTTATTGGGAAGAAAGGGTTTTAATTAGTTTGCATCGGACAGGTATTTCCCCTCGTCAATTACATAAAACTTTTTGCGTTGGAGCTATCCGCTTTATTCCATTAAAACTTCGCAAAAACATTATGTAATATAAAAGAGTACACTCACAACTGGACGAATGACAAATGTTCGAGTATTTTTTTTTGAGAAGAACGTACAGTCCATTGAAATGTTTAATAAACTTTGCTTGTGTGTATGTGAAAAAACGATTTTAAATCAAATATTCTAGTCTGTCTGCTAACACAAACGAAATGCGTAAATTTAATTGGGTCACCGACAGGCACTATAGTCCTTAAACTATAGCTTAATTAGAATGACAGTTGTCAGCAAAAGTGACGACATAACTTTGTAGTAACGTCTACTGAGTGATTTATATTGACACATGAAAAATCATTCGTATCTGTTCTAACACAGAAGCCTATTTAAAATATAAAGCTACTCCGTGGGGATCCGTAAAATGATTTTTTTTAAAATTATTTAAAAATTATAATAATAAATTAAATTTTGTATTTTTAGTTATTATTAATTTTTTTATTTTTTGCAAGTGATATGATACGGAGTGGCTTAATACAGGTACGCTTTTTTTTTCATTTTTTACATTCTATTTAGTTTTTATATAGAAAACTATAATTGGCCTAAAATTTTGGTTTATTTGTATATACTGTATTTTTTGTTGTAATGGCTGTTGTTTTCTTTAAATAAATAAATAAAAAAAAATAAATAAAAAATAAATAAAATAAATGAGAATCATTTTAAATGTCAATGACGTAAGAAACGCGGACTTATTGTTTGCGGTCATTCCATTGGCTTGTTTCGATCATACTTGAATTGATTAATTTTAGAGTACCTGCTGTCAAAACTAGGAGTACTTTATTGTTTCATTGCTCCAGTACTTCTTCCAACCAACAAAACAATTCATTGATACCGAGACTGCATAGTTTAGGTAACACTTATGGAACGGCTGCAGATATTCTGTCCAATTCTTTACTATCTTATAAGTCCACAATATCAAGTTTATTTGTAGCTGCTCGTCAAACTATTATTGACAATTGAATTTCATAAATTAAAAAAAAAAATACTTGTTTATTTTTATTACCTTATACTTGTTTTGTATTTTTTTTTACTATTATATCAAATTGCATTGTAGTATTGGCAAATACGCATTTCATAGATACATATTTTTATTTCTTATTTTTTCGTGATAATATATGCTTGCTTGTTTATTAATTTAACTTAAAAATGTCTTTCTTGCTTACCGTAACACTTTATTTATTGTTTGCTTTACATAATTTATTTCATAAGCTTATATCTTTGCACTTTTTGTTTATATGCTAACTGTTTTTTCTTGCATACCTTTGTTATTATTGTTTTTTTTTTTACTTTGTAAAACTTTTTATCGTATCCTTTTTAACTAATTTCACAATTTTTTTCTGTATATTCTGTTTATTATTTAGTATGTTAGCATGTATTTCATTTTAATTTTTTGTAAATGCCTTTTGGGCGTTAATGAACAAAATAATAAAATAAATATGATGTCGATATGACAAGTAGGTAGAACATATCGAGGTAAGATACAGATAGTACAGAAGTTAAGTATACCGTCTCGATATCTTCAGATGAAGATAGCGTTCATAATCGAGGCACAGGTTGAATAAATGCAACTGTTTTTTTTTTAAAATGCAAGCCGGTTGAAAGCCTCGAGTTCACCAACGCCCTGTGCGCTGTTCGCAGGAAAGATAGGGCGGGCAATTCGCATAATAACATTATTATAATTTGCCTCCATCATTATGTTTATGGATTCCCGAGAACTGTCCATTCTCCATAGAGAGCTCGCGCTGTGTAATTGCGCGCACGGCGTGTGTAAAATGTTGTAGGCATCAGTATGCCGGTCGTGTCACGCATGCGCATGCGGGAGGAGTGCGTGATGCTCCGGCGAATGCGCGCCAATCCCAGCGGCATGTGGAATTTTTTATGTATTTTTTTTATTTTATTTTCATTTTCTTTTATTTAGGAAACATACAGTACAGTCACATAGTTTTATATTTTACACAGTTAGACTAAACTCTAATGAACCAGTGATGTTTCCATATTATTATAAAGTAATTATATGTAAGGTTTGTGATTAAAGTACAAAAAAAGAAGGAAAATAAACATAAATCGAAGTTATTTAAAAATTAAAATTAATGTAAAAAAATTTACAAAGTTTGTAAAGGTAATTATAAATTAAGAATTAAAATAAAGAATGAAAAACATGCTCAGATGTAAAAATAAAATAAAATAAAACATATTACATCAGAGATGAAGAACATTTAAGAGAATGTAATGTAGAAGTCTAGGCATCTACAGGGCTTATGGCCTGTCAATGGCTGGTTTAAGTGGCCACTTTACACACTGTGTAACATTAACCATTCTGCCTATATTTGAACATCTATATTCCTTCAAATCCAGTCCATCCAGTCCTTGTCTACAAAAATTTGGACAAACTCAAAATATTGTTAAAATAATAATAACATTTTTTTTTAAAGGAAAAACATAAATGTACACATACATATTTTAAGGGATTCAAAGAAACGACGAGAAGAATCTTTAAATAAGAAATAAATTTATGTCAATTTAAAAACATCTTCAAAATTAATGGCACATAGTAAGAGCAGCAATATATTGATTTCATATACATATACAATATAAGTAATTCAACGTTTTCTTTTTCTTTTTCCTTCTCTTTTTTATACTTTCATAATTAACCTTACATTTAATTGCTTTTTAATATGGAAACTTCACTGGTCCATTAGAATTAAGTCCAATTGTGTAAAATATTAAACTTTGTAACTGTACTGTATGTTTCCTGAATAAAAGAAAAAAAATATATATAAAAAAAAAAAAAAAGTAGTTTTAAATTATAAAAACATGTCAATGCAGCAGAGAAAAAAGAAGGAATAACAGGTATAGCAAGTAATATTTAAAATTTGAAAAAGCAATATGAGGAGAAGATTTTAAACCAAAGGTAGTTGATAAAATTTCAGTAAAGCGATTTTCGCAGTTATACAAATTTCAGTAGAAAAATTTGATTAAAATTAACAATATTAATGTATGTAATGTTCTAAGTAAACATTTTCTCGCGTTCAAATACAGGCAGAATGGTGAATGTGCCACTTAAACCAGCCAATGACAGGTTATAAGCCCGTGGATGCCTAGACTTCAAAATGACCTTCTCTAAAATGTTCTATATCTATGTTGTAATAAGCTCGTTCATTTCGTTGCCCGCATTCACTCTCTTTTCGACATCTTTTTCTACTCTTCCATCTCTAGAAAACATGCTTCCCAGATACACAAACTCTTCTACTCGTTCGAGACGTTCTTATCATCGGTTGATTTATATGAACTAGTGACGTCTTTAAAAAAATATGTAGGTCGTTTTTTCTAAAATGTTTTGTAATATATTTTCAAGAGACGTCATTCAATTTAATGCTCTAGTTTTTACCGCGCTTAAGAAAACAGTCTTGTATCCTATTATCCGTAGCACCGAACTTCCTCATTAATGTATTTGATACATATAAATGTATCGTGTGTAAATTCAATGTAAAAACCAAAACGGTGTCCATACATCATACATATGAGTACGTGAGCAATAGGAATGCTTTATGTAAATATCAGAGTGTAATCATTTCGGGGAAATACTGGCAATCCAATAATAACTTATTGTCCGTCTATAGGTACTCCAAATTCCATGCAAATACTCTTTTGCTGATCATTCATCGTCGCAGTTTTATAAGAATTCATTTTAAAAGTTTTCCACTTTGTGATTTTTATTTTTATTTCATCCTACATATCCTCAAAAGACTTTTTCTTAACTCTTCCTTCCCGGTGATGTATAGCCAGTACACATTGCTTCTAATAACTTTAATATCTCCATAAATATCCCGTCCTGGTCCCGTCCCTGATGTATGGGAGCGAAGTATGGACTTGGAAAAACAGGGATGAAAGTAGGCTGAATGCTGTCGAAATGCGATCTCTCGGGCGAATGTGTGGTAAAACTATGTACGATAGATGCACAAATGTTGAGATCCGTACATTATGTAAGGCTGAGACAAGCATTATCGGCAAAATCAAGAAAGGAGCTCTGCGCTGGTTTAGACATGTAGAACGAATGGACAGCGAGAGAACGGCTAAGAATATTTACAATGCGAATGTTGATGGATGCAGAAATAGAGGAAGACCGAAAAAGACATGGCATGACCAAATCCAACAAATACTTAAAGATGGACATGTCAAAAGTCGTAATAATCGGCGCGCGTGCACGAGAAGATGTATGAATGTAGAGGAAGCGAGATCTGTATGCAAAGATAGAGTGTTGTGGCGTTCTATCCTCTCTGCCTACCCTTACGGTTTGTTGTTGTTGTTGTTGTTGTAAATATAATAAATTATGGGTTAAGATTTTCGGTATTCCTCCGTTATACATTTATTTTATTTACTAAGACTCACAAACAATAAATATATACATATGAAATTGGTATAATAATAAAAAAATGTTATTTTAGATATTGTTCATCATTTTACATCATTATATATTTTTATACATAAACATATACTATTTACCTAAATATTAGTTGTCAATAATAATACATATATATATATATATGTTTAATGTTATTCAAAATTGTTTTCTTAGTTTTTTTTTTTAACTGGTTCAAAGTATTTCAAATACTATATCTTTTTTTATTATTATATCTTTTTTTATCGATAATTCTATAACTGGTAATATTTTATTCTTTTATATAGTTTATATTTCTTAGACTTTCTTAATTAATAATACTGTTTTAAATGTTCTGTATTACTTATGCTTAAATGTATGTATACTTAATTGTATTTGTAACTAATATGTAAAAGGCACTGAGTGCCGTTTATTTCAATGAAATAAATAAAAAAAAAATTCATTATAGGAGAACACAAAATGTTAAAATAAATAAAAATAAAAGTTTATGAGAGCCTTTTTTTTAATTGGCTAGCTCAATTGAATTATATGATTGTTATAAAAGTTATTAAAATAAATTATTACTCACAGGTTAGTACAAATTATTTTACCTTATTAACATAGGTGACTATTTGATTTTATAAATTACGTTACAGTTTTCCTATAATTATTTAATGTATTGTTAAAGATATCAATATCAGCATTACTTTCTACATTATTATACAATCTTAACATACGCGATAATGCATTTAAGTGCGCCATATTATTATTGAAGGTTAAAAGATAAAATGTCGTGTACGATCTCAGTCGCCGACTGGGGACATTCAGGGGTACATTCTCCAAACAAAATGTAGAATCAACATTACAATGAATTATTTTATTAAGAAATGTCTAGTCGAAAATCTGTTTCCTAAATTTTAACTTATCCAGACCAAAATGTTCTAGGCGCTGATCATAAGACTGAAGGGTTATGACCAAATTACATTTAAATGTTAGGATAGGAATTTTTTTTTTGCACAGATTTAATGAAATCAATGTGAGTTATGTAATATTTCGGAATAAATAATTTTGAACAGAAAAAGCGTTTTATCAAAAATCGAAGATATATCACTAAACAATAGAAAGTTTACAAATGTGTCGCATATTGCGTAGTACATAGTAAAAGAGTAATCCTAATGTATAATTGTATCACACACTCTTTACGTTTCACTCTCGATAATGCAGGAATTTTTGGGAGCGAGAGAGACAATTTCACGCGTCACACGCGCGAAGTTTCTAGTACTTCTCCCAGATGCCAGTTAGTAGCTATCCGACTTTCATCATGGGCGGTTTTTTCGCTCACGCTGCGAGCATGAGCTTATGTTTATTTCGTGTTTTAGCAATAGGATTTAAAATTAAATACATTCCAATTGAATATTACATTTTTCCGAATTAAAATCTCTCATTTTTGCATGTTTAATGACCACGCAACACCGTAACGCGCGGATGTTTTTGATAGGAATAAACAAACAAATTGCACGCAGAGTTAAAGGGGGTGCAAACACCCCCATGTCAGAACGTTCTGACCACAAATATTACATAGGATCAGAAACATAATTATAATTTTTAAAATTAAATATATGGCACATCAAAATGGTAAACTACAAACTCAAGCATTCGGAAAATCATCAAGGAGTTTCTTACTCAAATCCTTTCCACCAAGGAAAACCCAGTCCTTAACTCCTCTTTTGAAAATAGTTTTTGTCCTTGAGAGCTTAATACGCTGTTCCAAAATATTGAGCACTCTCGGCGCGATAAAGGAGAGATGTCTCTAAGCAGTCGTACGGGTTTTAGGTAAGACATAATTCGTGCTCCGGGAATACCTCGTACGAAATTTTAGCATTTTGCGGCGCAAAGGTAAATTTCAAGGTACCTGAATTCAAATCATTATTCAAGGGTTCACCTGTCATTTTATAATTCAAACGAATTATTTTGCTGTTCCATGGAATAGAACATAAGAGCCACGTGGCAGTGGCGAACGGTGATTTTATTTACAGGTAAGCTATAAAAAAATATAGTTTATTTGTACCTACATAGTAGGTACATAATATAATGTGTATAGGTATACTATAAATTGCTATTTTTTTTTATTTTTTTTATATAATAGGTATACTATAACAACTCTCATCTACGAAATCAACTAAAACGACGGAATTTATTGATATATTATATTTGTGGAGCTATATTATCCATCAATTTAACACATAACTCATATAAAAGTTTATAAAAAAATAACACTATAGATTCAGTCAGTATTAGGTTCCTATTCTCATTACGATTGAAATGTCAACTGGCCGATTAGTTCTAGAAATTAATAATGCCAAAAACGGCCGCGTCTAGCGCCACATGTGTTGCGAGTCATATGTCAAAAGTTTCATCTCAAAGAAAAATAGTCATTAAGGGATTATGTTTGAAATACTGTTTTCCAAATACAGAATCTTCAAATTATTTATGTAATCTGCATGTTACTCTCGTTGAAAAATCTCGCAACTGGGTTTAAAATTTTCAAAATATAGTACACTTATACCCGTATGCAGAGACAAAACTTAAGGCGAGGAAAGTACATTCTAATCTCAAATGCGGAAAATAACCCGAAGGTGAAGACAACAGAATGTACTTTCCTCGCCTTAAGTTTTATCTCTGCATACGGGTATTATTTGTTTGAAGAAAAATAAGCTGGAGTAATCGGCTAGTTCCTTGGCTGATTGCTGGCGCTAGGCGCGTTTTGTTAATATTTTTATTTGTATTTAGAGAAACGTACGAATGGTGGCAATTGTTATTTGTTTGTTTTTCTGTAAATAAAGTTACCGTAAAACGTTATTATGGATAGTCTAATATAAGGGTAAGCTGCGCATAATCGCTTCTGTACACGGTTCGCCTCTGGAGCGTGGACAATAATGATTTAAAGTGACGCGCTAGCCATCGACTGCCTCGACACGAAAGTGTTTATATTTACGCATGATGATTAACGATGCTCGATACACCCCCGTCCATCATGCTCTGTCCGCTGTTCCCTGAACTCATAACTATGCAAATCAGCCGCTGGTAAATTAAACAATGGAGGAAAGGCGATGGAGGCAGCAGAGTCGGCTCATGAGAGGAGGAATTTAATAGACGAAACCCTCGACTGCCAAAAGAGACGTAATAACAAACAATGTCATAAACGAAGATCTTACTATGTTGACTAAATGGACAAACACAAACTTACTTACACTAAATGAAAAAAAATGCAATATTATCCATTTTGAATCTAGAAAAAAATGCCATAAATTTGATGCTTACATAAATAATGAACGACTAACTGAAATTGAACATGTTAAATACTTAAAACTAACAATAGACAGACAATTGACATTAATTAGCAAAGTGGCGACATTATCGAGTCTTTTTAAAAAAATCAAAATCTTTGTTCAAATAAAGGTAAAAAATTTCATGTACGAAGCCTAAAATATATTATATGCAACTACTATGGGGAACAGGAAATCAAAATGCCGTAAACAGACTACAAAGACAGCAAAATAATATATAAAGTTAGTATATGACCTACCCTATCTAACACCAACTAAATAACTTTTTAAACAAACAAAACAATTAAATGTAACTGCACTCCTTTAACTAAAATCCTTAAAATTTATTCATAAATTAGCCCCTGATGTAATTGTGGACGAAGAATTAAAACTTGAAGATAACTGTAGTAAACATGAACACAATATGAGGATATCAGAAAAATATCATATATAACCTTTTAAAACGAGAAAAGGACAATCGAGACTAATAAACCATGGAATGAAATTACTACCAGACATAACTAAACAAAAGACGAGGACAACCTTTACAAAAGATGTTAAATGTATGTAACCCGTAAGGGTTTATCAATGAAAAATTTAAATTAAAAAATAAAAAAAAAACTAAAACAACAATTATGAAGTTCAGTTTTATGGCAAATGAGGAACTAGGCCCTGCGGGAAATTGGGTACAAAATATGTTTTCTCACGCGCGGTAAAAATTAGAGCATCAAATCATACGGCAAAGTTTCTTGAAAATGCACGAAAAAAATACTAAAAATATTTTAATAAAAACGAACGTCTTTAAACGACGTCACTAGTTCACATGAATCAACCAACGATAAGAGAATTGTGGTAGATTTCTGGTTTTCTTGCCGTCAAAGGACCATTCGGCAGAACTGGCCGGGAAGAAGCGGAAGAGAACTTGAAACGTCACACGCGGATTAATTTCAGAAATACAAATCTTTAAAAAATCGTTGCGCTGACAATACTTTTTTTTTACTTAGTTTGATAGTCACAGTTCAGATCACTCTGCCCTCACTGTGAAAATTTTATACATGTTATGTTAGTTTGTAATTAACCATGAAGTAGGCATGGTATTGCCGAAACTAGTTGGTTGTCAAATTAAAAAAATATATGTGGTACATAAAAACAAAGTGATTTCATTTTGAAATATTAAATAATAATGTTCCATAAAGTAAGTGCTTCAAACATCAAAAAATAAAAAATAAAATATTCAAGACTAATATTCTATTAATAATACCATTAATAAAAATAATATTCAATCCCGTAGGCGTCTGATACCCGTATGCATATACAAAACTTAAGGTGAGGAAAGTACATTCTACTTTCAAATGCAGAGAATAACCCGTAGGTGAAGACAATAGAATGTACTCTCCTCACCTTAAGGTTTGTCTCTGCATACGGGTATGAGATCACCTGATACATTTTACCTTCCAATTTCTACAAACAATATGGCACATTTTAACCCTCTTGCAAGTATGTTAAGACTCTATAACAAAATAGAAAAAAAGTTAACATTGACATTTATCATGATAGAGCAAATGATTATAAAAAAATATTACTATGTGTCTTAAATCAAATGCCTAATCCTTATTTTTGTGTATGTAAATTAATTTTAGTCTATTTTATTACATCTTATATGTTTTTATTTTCTTAAAAAATTGTAGTTTCTTATGTTCAACTCAATTTAATTTCTTTAACTCAATCTTTATTCTTATTTTTCACTAAAATTAATCTTTATTATTACTTAAATTGATTTTACACACTTATTTTGCATAATTTATGAAAGATGGCGGAGTTCTATGATTGAGAATATATATAAAGAACGTTAGTAATGCTTACTTAAAAAATGTATGTATTTTATGTATTCTCGTTGAACTTCCAGCAACATTTTCAGCGTCGACTTCTACGAGGATTCTAACGCTCTTAATTCGTATCGCATTTTCAGTATTTTTACGACGCATGTTCGAATTCTCCTCCGTCCCGTCTCTGGTCGCCGGTCAGTGCATCATACGAGCGGCCGATAGTTCCCCGGTTCCAGGTAATGGCCACGGTATTAAAGCACACAATGGGATTCTGATGAAGGGCGTCAATGGAGATCGGAGATAGCGCTGCGTTGTGCTATACGCTGCTCTGTACGGCGCGGCGCGGCGGACTGAATAATGATATCGTAGTCAGACGTACTCGTACAATGTAACCAGCCGACGTCGTGACCGGAGCGTGGAATGCGAAATGTGTGGAATAGCCGTGTACATTGTACATGCAGGACCTCTGACGAAGGTAACCCACCGGCTGAGAGTCCTGCGGCGCTATTGTGAACCGCCCTCGCGGCTGTAGAAAACACTTTTATCTCGTGTATACAAAATACGCGAGATAAAAGTGTGTTCTACGGCCACGAGCGCGTTTGGAATGTCTCCCCTGTAGCTCAATCACAAATAACTATCGACGAGCTAATAAGTGGCGTGATAACAATTTCTCCCCACGGTTGTTTATCGTGTTCGCGATCACAATGGAACATCCGTGAACACCTAATATTAAATGTCAAAATATTCACGCTTCGCGTCGTATGATCCTGCTGCGCAATCACATATTTGAATTTCACCGGTGTAAATATGGAAAATATTCCAAAACCGCTATTTTTATTTATTTATTTATTATTTATCATGATATTTATTGCATTTAGCTGTCGGTTGGCAAGCCAAATGTCAAGAAAAGCAGACGCCATAGTTATTGTAATTTAATGTTCACTTTTTTTGTAAAAGATACTACTTTCTTTTTTGTCAATGCAATATATTGTATTATTCTTTATAGTAAACGCCGATTTTTGATGAACTTTTTTTATTTACGAGGAAAACAAAAAACAAACTTACACGAGCGTTGACTGAGAGATTGATTACACACGCGTTGACTTATGACTGCGATAACTTAAGCATGTTCATTTTTGTTCATTATGATCGTTCAAATGCTTAGCATTTTTTTAAGCACGTCGATAGTTATTTGTGATTGAGCTTCTAAGGTGCTATTTTGAACCACTGTCACATTAATTTAACCGCGGCGTGTGAATTTTTACGATACGTACGAAATGGGCCAATTGCTTGTCTTTTTACGTATTTGTAAGTAACTTATTGTATGCCTAGTAATATATAAAATAATGCATACTTGTGTCAATCATTTATTGGAGCTGCGTATCGAATTATAGTAGTTGAAAATTAAATATGACTGGCGTTTTGTTATTACTGGACAAAGAAAGGGCCAACGCTAAAACTATTTCTGAAAGGAGGAAAAATATCAAAATATCTGACGAGCCAAGCGAGACACATGTGCTGGAGTTTTTAAGCTTTGTAGGAGAGAGATTCCTTGAACGGGATTCGGTCGAGTTGCTGTCATAGGCGAGCGTATCATGTGTCCATTATATTACGTCTTTTGTTTTACTAATAATTGGTCTATTCTAGGAATAGATATGAAAAATATGAACTAAATCTGCAAAACGTCGAAAAATTGAGTTTTTCAGACGATTTTTTTATTTACTAAAAGAAAACAGCAGTCATTATAACAAAAAAATTCAATATATTTACACATAAACCAAAAATATACGCCAATGATAGTTTTCTATGACTAAATACAATGCCAAAAATTTAAGAAAAAAATCGCATCCGTGGAAAGCCACTCTGTATCAATCCACTTGTAAAAAAATAAAATATTGTAATAATAATGAAATAGAACATATGAAATAAAAATGTTTCATATATCGTACATATTTATTTACTTTTAAATGGTTAAGACATATGTCCCAACTCCATATGACCAAAAGTCCTGTGTTGAATTGGAACGAGTAATAAGTTAACACACATACGATTATATCACCACAAATATTATGTAGGATCAGAAACATAATAATAATTTAAATTAAATTATATAAGGCACATCAATACGATAAAAGGCAAACTCTGCAAACATAATAATGAGTTCAGTTAAACAAAAATATTTAAAAAAAACAATTTTAAAACATAGAAATATAAAAATAACAAGAAAAACATATATTTATGTCCGCAGTCAGCATACACAAGTTATAAAAAAGTAGGTATACTATGAGCATAAAAAGAAATAATTGCAGATCATTAGCAAAAGTAGCTTTTGCAAATTAATCGTTAATCGTTACTATAGAACATCATAAAATATTTATAAAGAGGTGATTTAAATTCACAGAGACTCGAGTTAAAAATGTCGATATGAGAGGTCCATTCATTTCCTAGTCTGTGTATACGCGGTATAGGTGAGTGACAAAGATAGTTGGTTTGAGAAAGGTGACAATAATAGTATTTTGTCTAGTTTTACGTGTTGGTATGTTTATATTTATTGAATCCAAGAGTTCGCAACAATCGAATTTAGAATCAATGATTCTATATAAAATGTTAAGTCCGTTATTGCCCCGCGATCCTCCAGAGTAGATAAATGCAAAGAATGAGGAACTTCAGCTCTACGGGAAATTGGATACAAAAAATGTTTTCTTACGTGGGGTGAAAATTAGAGCATTAAATTGTACGGCAAAGTTTCTTGAAAATGTACAGAAAAAATAATAAAAAATATTTTAATAAAAACGCACTACTTTAAACGACGTCATTGGTTCATGTGAATCAATCCATGATCTGAGAGCTATGGAAGATTTCCGGTCTGCTTGTCGCTTCTGGACCAATAGGAAGAACTGAATGGGAATAAGCGGAAATGAACCTCTGACGTCACACGCGGAGTTATTTCAGAAATACAAAACTTTAAAACATCGTAGCGCCGATAATACGATATGTAAAAATTTAAAATTTTTTTGACTTAGTTTAACAGTCTATTAACGAATAAAACATTTGAAAAAAACCACTGAACTTCCTCATTGAACAAAGACACGTAGTTTATATGTTCTATAGGAATATGCAACTCTTTCAACATTATTTATGTGAATTTTGTAAAATATATGAGAACCATGGAAATGTTGTTAGACCCACAAGCACAAGCAAAATTGAAGAAGTTTCTGACTTCTTCCTTTAGTGAAATTGGCCGCAGAAAGTCTGAGGGGTTGATAGCGGCTGTTAGATGGCTGACTCATGCTCTTATTTGAATTGTTATATTATATATTTATCTTTTTTATTGAATGATTTTTTAGAGATCGTCATTACTTTTTACTCTGTGCGTTTTTTAAAGTTATGTTTTTTGCTTATACTACCTATTATTCTGTATTTTTTGCTATGCTTAAATATATTTTTACTATGTCTTTTACTGTGTTTCTTACTATGTTTTTTACACTGTCTTTTACTACATTTTTACTATGCTTATTTCTATGTATTTTACTATGTTATTTACTTTATTTTCACCATAAATACTACCTTCATTTTTTGTTTGTATTTATTACTGTTTTTATATATTTTTTAGAACGGGGTAAATAACCCTAGTTAGTAGACAGTCAAATCAACTTTTTTTGAATGTATAATAAGGAACTTCACAGCCCTACGGGAAATTGGATACAAAATTTTTTTCTCGCGCGCGGTAAATATTAAACCATTAAATTGTACGGCAAAGTTTTTGAAAATGTACGAAAAATATTTGTTAATAAAAACGCACTACTTTGCCGACGTCACTGGTTCATATGAACTAACCAATGATATGAGAGCTGTGAAGGATATCCGGTTGGCTTACCGTAAACTAATCAATCGGAACAACTAACAGAGAACAACCTCTGACGTCACACGTGGAGTTATTTCAGAAACACAAACTATTAAAAATCATAGCGCTGATAATACGATGTATAAAAATAAAAATAAGACATTGAACTTCCTCATTTTATGCATATGATATGATAATAAATAAACAAAATAAAATATTACGAGCGTGAGGCTCCGTAGCCTAATCAGTAAACAAGGTATGACGCGACGTGTGACGCCGCACATGACACGTGGTCTTCTGTATGGAGAGATGTGCTTTAAATGCGCAATCTCGATTTCACACCTGTATTCGCAATCTACGGAGAGATATTTATGAATATATTATTTTATATCTTTTAATTTAATAAAATGGGGAGGCTGCGATAGGTAGAAAGTATGGGTGAACAGGTAGTGGCCAATGAGATACTCAGATTCAGACTCAAACTCCGTTGGCTGGATGGGGTGCGGCGGGATGAGGATGCTTTTGGCATCGGGGACTGGAGGAGTACTCGTACATGCCAGGAAGCCAGAATGAATATATAGTGTGGAATTGTGAAAGAATAAGCCCGCTGTGTTTGCATAATCGAGATCTAAGGTATTATTTTATTTATTTATTTACTTATAGACAGTTATAGATAAATTATTTTTTTGTGAATATGAATAAATAAATAAGAAAAAAAATACCATGTGTTTCAGGGCCAGACCGCGAAACTTTAAAGGAACTTTCCTTAGGGTAATTTTTTTTTTAAATCCTAAATTTTTTTTTTTTAAATGAAATAACTAAATTATAATTTGAAAATAGTGAAAATCCTTTATGTCTTTGCCTAGCATCTTTTCCTCAAACCCCTACCCCTCGCCTACCCGACCGGTTCATAGTCCGCGCCCGGTGCGTATTGTTTCGTGGTTCAAACACTTATTTAATCTCAATTTTATTTTTTAGTAAATGCGATTTTCCAAAAAAATCGTTCGGATATTTAAAAAGTACATCATATAAAATACTCCTCTTGAGATTCGCGGTTTGGCCCTGAAAACTGTGTATATTATTCTTAACTAGTATTGGTGAAAACAAATAAACACTAGAAGTTTACATTCGAATTTTGTTTAGAAGCAGATCGCAAATAATTTTCCGAGAATCATTTCTGAAGCGAAAGCCAACAAGCCTGTTATTTATTAAAGTTGTATACACGTTGTTGATTAAGCCGTTTCATCAAAATTGGCAGCGGAAGTCGTCAAGTTGACGAATTAATATCACCAGCCCAGCCACCCGCCGCCCACCGTTTCTCAGATTTATCGGAGGCGGGGGCGGAAGCTCTTTGTGGCTCCCGGCCCCTGGCCCCGATGCAGAGCTTGCGTTTCAAGGAAACGTTCGGCATTCTATTATGCAAATACACACAGACCTGCCATTGTAGCCCGCTTTGGCTTCGGCAGGGTTGCGCCAAGGAGATATTTATTTGATTGACGGACTTATGCAGTCCATTCTAACGATGGTAAATACAATTTCTTGTAATAAATACAGACACTAATAAAATAAAATACAACTAAGAAAAATAAAAGCTAGGACAAAAAAAATAAATTACTACCTCAAGACAAGATTCGGTCTATCTCAGTGATTTTTTAAATCTATAAAGACTTACACCAAAAAAGTCCAGATCTCGAGTTTACAATACGACACAATCGGGACATTGGTGCATGCAAGCCATAGTTTGTACTGTGTTGATCAAAGAACAGCACATTATTATTTCGCAACCGGCAGATTAGAACATTGAATGTCGCTTGTTCCAGTAACGATGGTACATCAATTAAGCCATTCAGTAAATTAAACATTAATTTGGAGTCAAATGTTATTTCTACGTTTTTGTAGACTTGAGATTTTGAACACTGACTCATTTCTCCGTAAGTGTAGTCTCCCCTCTCGAGACCAATCATCCATCTACTTTTCTTAGCAAACGATGTTGCACCGATTCGATATGATTTATCCGGCCTACATAGAATGGAGACCAGATCAGATATGTTTTATAACTCATATTAAAATGCTTTTTAAAATAGGTTTTCTACTGTTTTTATTTAAATTATTTATTGACGATTCAAACCAGTCTGAAGATGCCCATTAGAGGGTGAAAGCGCTAATTGGTCTAAAAAAATAAGTGGAAGTGTACAAAGTATTTTTAATTAGTAACTTATATGTGTACACACAAACACACTTTTTTGTTTTACCACAATTTTATATGAATGATTTTTTATTCAGAAACTTCGCTGGTCTGCCTTTAAACTGTATCTTTGTATGTTATTATTTGATTGTTGACTGTTTGGTTCTGTAAAAATAAATACATATATGTAAGTTATTACATTATTTTTTCTACTGTATATCTAAAAGTTACATTTGTTATATAAATTAAATATGTTATTATTATACGTTATTGAAATTATATTTGTTTATTTATCTTATACTTGAAGCATTTTCTTTCTTCAACAGTATACTGTATTTTTCTATACCGTATTTCTGAACTCTGTACTTTAGATTATTTATATGTACTTTATATCTTAAATCAGCGTGTCTACAAATCTCAGAAAAGTAATAAGGCGTAGGTTAATAAATGAACATATATATATGTAATAGTTTTTTCCATTTTCAGCTATTTTTTATTGATTTTAGTGATGTTAAAGAGCTGAAAAAATCAAAATTATAAATTTAAAAGTAATTTTTGAACTACTTGTAAATACTAAATGTTATTGAATATTTGTATATAACCACTTACCGACTTTTCAATGTCTACCGGTTTCGAGACGTACCCGTCTCTTCGTCAGGACACCAACATGCAAGTACTTGTAAGTAGTAAAAAAAAAATTACTGGACAGTATTTCATAGACCTTTATTACTTTGAAACAGTAAAAAAATAGTTATATTTCCCTATTATAAAGAACGGGCGATATTAAATACACTCTCAATCACTATTTATTAATTGCAAATAAATATTTATTCCTTAATGTGTTTTTTGGTAACCCTAGTCGCATCACACTGACCGCATCCCGGATAGGAGTATGTGTGTGTGTGTGTGTATGTGTGTTGCCCACCCCGCACAGCCCACGGAACTAGCCACTACAGTCCTTGGCTACTGTCCTGTCATATTGTGGGAATACCCCGATGCGGTTATCAGCGCAGCGGCATCATCACTCACTCGCGTTATCAATGGGCTATTACTGCATACTTCTGTGATGTATAAAGTTAGCTGTAAAGTGGCAACGGCGCGACGCGGCGCGGGCGTCGCCGTCCGCGCGACGCCGACGCCGCGCGTGGCTTCCCGCTTACTGGTTTTGTTTTAATTGTATTTTATAATGTAATTCAACAAAGATACATACTAGCAAACGTACAATTTGCAGGTATTTTTTTTAAATTTTTTATATATTGGGGATATCATTGATACCATTTTTTTTATACTTATAGTTTTATTTTATACTAAGTATATGAAAATGTATTTATTTTTTGTTTGAATTCTATACGAGTTATTTACAATTTGCTTTTTAATTCAATTACTTTTTTTATATCCATTTTTTTTTTCTTTTTTAGTATGTAAAGTTTCACTTTTTATTTTGCATGGCAGTATGCTTCTTATCGTTTTTAAATGTATACAAAAAAGCGTTGTTTATCTTTTAAATTTTTACGCACTATGTTTGTACTTACCTGTATATTTTTTGTAAATGCCCCTCGGGCGTATTGTAAAATTAAATTTTAAAAAAAAATAATAAAAATAAATAGATCACAAATTACAGTAGATAGTTATGTTATTAAAATAATATAACAAAATGTAAAAAGAAAAATCAAATGTCAGAAAGTGCTTTCCTAAGGGAAGGCCCACTGTCGTGAAATATGTCGACATCCGAGGCGATGCGATTAAGTAGCAAGATTGCTCTACCAACCGGCAAACCCATTGGCAGGTTGGTTCTGCATCGCGGTAGGTAAAACAATCGATGCATTACAGCCGGGCTGCATTCAACGAGCATGCATATGCTACCATAAATTGAAGGATACTCATTTTTGGTACATAAAAAAGTTTAGATTTAAACGTTATCAATCAACATTCTTTTTCGATGTATCCCAATCAGGTTATAATCGTGTCTTATAATGTCTACCCATTTATTTCTTTTCACTGGATTTTTAGGGACGAATACATAATATTAACTCACGTTGATTATATTTTACAAATGTATTCCTATCAGTGCATCACTGTAACTGCGTAGGCTAGGCGTAGTTTGGGGTATACAAAAAATTATATTTGTATTAAAATATTATTTGTTTTACGCTTTGTTAATCACTCATGAACAAACATTTACCCATAGAATTAAGAATAGTCCAGAAGGAGCGTAGAATCATATTTGAATACATCGGACTTTGTCCAAAAATCCCCCCCACTTTCGCCGCGCGCATTCGTTAGGTCGCCGGGTAATGTTGCCAGATGGGTAAAAATATAATCATAACACAAATGTAAGGTAAATTTCTCAAAAAAAAAATTTGTACACGCGGAAACATTGATTGACTCAACAGAGTAGATAATTAAAGGGTCATTTAAAAAGAGTAATTGAATTAATGAACTTTGAACTTAAAACAAATTTTATTTTACATAAGACGGATATTTTTATTTGATGTTAAATAATATTCGATGTTTTAAAGATAATGTCGGTAAAATGTCCACCACGGCGTTGTTTAATCCAAAGTCCAATTTTCATTAGTTCCCTCATTAGATGAGCAAAGTAGGGTAAAAAAAATTACTACCCTGGCAACACTAACGAAATGTTAATTTTGTTTTCTTCGGCAATCTCACAGATGGAGAAATAATTCAATATTGAAGTAATGCGTTTGCTACATACACATGCATTTGCTAATAACACATGGAATGTGATCCCATCCAGTTTCTTTAAGATCCTAGTAGTATTTCTACACTTCAAAAGGACACAACACGGCATAGTTGAATTCAAATCGGGAGTTGCGTACTGAGCGTACTTCTTAATTCTATGCATTTACACAATCCTTTTTACAATGTTTATCCGAAAGGTTTTTACACACTTTTTTTTCATGACACAAGCAGTCATCTTTGTTTCGATTCTAAACGACACGCCTAGCAGGCAGTAAATATATATATATATAAACATATATTTTTTTTACTTAGTTAGATAGTCTGTCGACAAACAAAATATATAGATATAACCTAACGCTCCTATATACCTGTGTGAAAAATTTCAACGCTTATCAGTTCATGGTTTACCTCTTCGTTCTCATTCTCAAGGCACTCTCTTAATACCCATACACAATTCCTCTTTCTTCTCTAACTCATATAGTGTCCATGCGGCTCGACTGTGGAATCATCTCCCATCCACCATCAAAGATGTTACTACATTATCTCTGTTTAAATCACGTCTGAAGAAACATCTCCTTTCTCTTCCTTAATCTCTCCTCCTTTCCTTTTTCCTCTTTCCGCTTTTTTCCTTTTTCCCATTGAGTAATAGTTTTGATTTAAGGTAATTTATAAAAAAATACTTTTATTTCTATTTTTATATATTTTTAACTTTTTAATCTTTTTTTTTCTATTGAATATGTTCTGTAACTTGAATTATAAAAATAAAACTCTTATTTTATTGGTTGGAAGAAATTGCCATTTGGCAATAAGCCCGCCAATGTACAAATAACATTATGAACAAAAAGTTAAATAAATAAATATAGATACTCGTAAACCACAACTTCTTCATAGAAGTGCGTATCTTGTTATTTGTCCCGCTCGACAATCTGAGATCATGACGCGTGACGCGTGACGGCATTCTCTTCCATTTAAATACCTTTCGTAAAACAGGCACATCACCTTTGACCCAACACGTCAAAATATTAAAAAGAAAAATAATTTGTACAGTAGTTTTGTAGGCAATTACTACAACATAATTATTATAAAGGTTGAAAAATTTTAGCATGCTTAGTGATGTCAAATGTTTTTTTAAATAGAAAGAACATAACAGACTATTGTCTATTTGGGCGACAAATTGTGAATTGCAAATGTAAAAAATATAAATGTATATATATATATTTTTTTAAATTTAATTTTTATTTAATCTTTATATATATAATTCCTCTCTACGTGTGATATCACCGAACTCCTTCTAAACGGCTTAACCGATTTACGTGCGGTTTTCAGAGAAATATAGATCTTTGCGTTGTGCGTGTTCGTAGATTAAAATCTGTAATCTAATATGTAAAAGAGAGGTAAGAAGCATAAATATGTTATTCATAAATCTACCAGGGTTGCATTCGAGGAGAATGCATTTACAAAAAAATGGAAAGATGTTGTTTTTATGTGTATGAAAAAGTTTGTTTTTGAATATTTACAAACAGCATTGGTTTAATAAAGGTTTTAGTTCTTTTACTTCAAAAAAGTTAACAGATGGAAGAGTTGAGGAAATGTGGATGTTCAAACATAGGCTGATTGGTGAATGTTATACAGTGTGTAAAGTGGCCACTTAAACCAGCAAATGACATATCATAAGCCCTGTAAATGCCTAGAATTACATACCTGAAGCGTAGGGCTGATCACTTTACCTTAACGAAACAGATGATCGAAATAAGCTGCATTTGGTTTACCAATGCCTATGCACTACTGGGTTCTGAAAAGGAATGACAATTTATTTATTTCATTTATTCATTCAAAATTACACTCGCTTACATATTCATGAATTTATTAAGGCTTTTTAGGATGTGCCCGTGTTTAACCCTTATAATTTACAATAAAAAGTACGTAGTCAAATTGATTAAATTATAATGACATGTGTTGCAATGGAATTACAATCCAAAAAAACAAAGTATAAATAATAAAAATCCGGCTGATGCCGCGCTTCTTGCTAGCAGTAAATAAGACCAGCAATTCTTGGTAACAAAAGTGCAAGATGCAAGCAAGAAAAGCGTTTTGCTCATGAATGTTGATAAATCGAAAGTAATGGTTTTTGTAAGGGATGAAAATATATCCAAATGTGAGATCAGAATGAACGGAGATATTATGAATCAGGTAGAAGAATTTGTGTATCTGGGAAGTATGTTTACTAGGGATGGAAAGGAGGGTGAGTGTCGGGAACAGGGTGAACGGTGCACTGAAATCTACTTTAGCAAATGTTTATCGCAGGAGGCAAAACTAGCAATTCACAATGGAGCTCTAGTGCCAACTCTAATGTTTGGGAGCGAAGTATGGAATTGGAAAAATGATAATAAAAGTAGGTTAAATGCTGTCGAAATGCCATCCCTCATGCGAATGTGTGGTCAAACGATGTATGAAAGGTGCACAAATGTCGAGTCTGAGACACGCATTATCGACAGAATCAAGAAAGGGGTACTGCGTTGGTTTGGACATGTAGAGCGAATGGACAGCGAAAGAACGGCTAAAAGGATCTACGATGTGAATGTTGATGGATGCAGAAGACCGAGAAAGACATGGCACAATTTCATCAAGTTCATCAAATACTTGAATATGGACATGTCAAGAGTAGGAATAATCGGCGTGCGTGCATGAGAAGATGTATGAATGTAGAGAAAACGAGGCATGTATGCAAAGATAGAGTGATATGGCGTTCTATCCTCTCTGCCTACCCCTGCGGAGAAACGGCGTGATGGTTTGTTTGTATAAAATTCGAAAGAAGATAACGTAAAAACATAGTCACATATAAATATTTAAATTTAATTTATTTAAATTTAGCTACATTCACAATCAAATATACGAAATAATAGTAGTATTGAAATCAATAGAAAATAATACAAAAACATGATTGAAATGATAATTGAGATATGGTTTCTGACTGAATGATGACTGTATTCTTCATCTGCCCCAACATAATACTTAATGACAGTGATAGATTGATGATATAAAACGAATTTATTTGATATTATTTTGTGTTTGTATTAACAATTTTTCAAGTCAATATTTCTTCGGAAACAATTTCTAATTACAAGAATCGCATGTTGGAAATTGTAGAACAGTGGGTGTTATTACTACAGGCTAGGAGTGCAGGATACCAAGTCCGTTTCATTAAAAAAAAAATATTTTAATCTATGACATTGCTCTTTTAAATAATCAGAACTAATACCTCAGAATGAGAAAGTTCAGTGTTCAAATGCTCTACACAGCAGTGTTGTCAACTCAAAACCGATAAAATTGGATTCAGGCATTTTTTTAAATTGGGCAATCAATGAGGAACTTGAGCCCTAGGGGAAATTGGATACAAAAAATGTTTTCTTACGCGGGGTAAAAATTAGAGCATTAAATTGTACTTCAAAGTTTCTTGAGAATGTACAGAAAAAATATTCAAAAATATTTTGATAAAAACGCACTACTTTGAATGACGTCACTGGTTCATGTGAATCAACCTATGATCTGAGAGCTATGGAAGATTTCCGGTCTGCTTGTTGTTTCTGGACCAATGGGAAGAACTGAATGAGAATAAGCGGAAATGAACCTCTGACGTTACACGCGGAGTTATTTCAGAAATACAAAACTTTGAAAAATTGTAGCGCTGATAATACGATATATAAAAATTTAAAAAAATATTTTTTGACTTAGTTTAACAGTCTATTAACAAATTTATTTTTTTTAAAAACCACTGAATTTCCTCCTTGGCCTATAATTTTGGTTTATTTGTAAATATTGTTTGTTTAGTGACAATAGTAGTTGTTTTCTTTTAATTTTTTTTGTATTTATTTTTATTTAAGAAGGTAAACATGAACAGAAAATATAAAAGGAAAAATAATGAAACCACTAAACCGCGAAACCGGCTTGTCAGCCGGTTTCTTCTTTTTCCTTTACAAAGAGAAACGTTAGAGAAATTATATAAATTAAAGAAGTAATATAAATATTATTAACAACTAAATGCATACGTATTTCTACAAAAAAAATATTTGTAATAATAATATTCAATATAATATCAATCAAGTAAATCGGGTTGTGGTCCCGTCCGGTCCGGTTAGGTTAGGTTAGGTCCTAACCTCAGTTATTTACAACTCGTTGAAAATGGCCCTCAAAATTAAATATTTGGGTAAATCATAAGAACGCAAATATTCCTTTTTTTCTAAAAAAAAATTAAAATATAAAGCCTTGTTACATATTAGCCATTTAATTATCTTTTTCTTAAAAGTTTCGTCAACATTTTCTTTTAAGATCAGCTTAGGAATCTTATTGAGAATTTTAGAAATTTTATTATATAAGTGTTCTTTGGGTATACTTGTTTACAAATCTCGGTACTGACAAGCTTTCACGTTGTGCTAGCCTTGTATTATGTGAATGGTAATACCTTTTCTGGTAGTTACTATCAAATCGATATCTAGTAACAAATTTGAGCCATAGAATAACATTTACGGACAGGCACCTTTGCTTTTTAAAAAGCTCGGGTACCTCTTCCTTATCAATTCTAGCTGATCTGTTAATTAATAAATAATTTAATTAAAAATTAGTATGATAACTATTTTTAACACGCAGAGGAAATGGAACATTTTAAAGTTTAAACAAGTAGAGCGCTTGTGTGGCCTTCCGATCACCTATTGTGTTCTCGGTAACCTATCTTCAGACTACCAACCGTCACAATATAATTAAATTCCGACACAGCTCTTTATAATTAGTACAAGTACACCTGTGACACAGGTGCTCTAGCGTTTCCACTGAATTCCCCGTGTTTGCTTATTGCTCATTATTTATTTCATACAGGACAGCAATTATAATTTATAATCACACCTTACCTGGTAAATACACGAATCAAATCAACGAAGGAACGACATTAGACTGTCACTTTATTTAAAAGTGAATTTTACCACCTTTCCTCTTTTCAAAATAGATGGTACAGAAATTCCATTCATGACTTCAGTCAAAAACTTAGGTATTATCATTCACAAGCATTTAGGGTGGCACGATCAGGTTAACGAAGTTAGTCGTAAACTTCATAGCAGTTTGCACTCACTTAAAAGATTACAAAATTTCTTGCCAATTAATGTAAAGCAAACATTAGTCCAGAGCTTACTTCTTCCACTCCTTGACTACGCGGATGTATGTTATCCAGATGCTAACTCTGAATTGTGTGATAAGTTAGAACGATTGCAGAATACTTGTATTTGTTATGTCTTTAAAATCTTCGCAAATTTGACCACATAACCGAGTATCGCACGCAACTACACTGGCTCAGTATCAGGCATAGAAGAAACATTCACATTCTATCACTTCTTCACAATATTTTAATTTTAATCAGAAACAGAGTTTTTTTTAAGTGTTTTCATTCAAATATTGACATGTTTTAATTCAAATAGTAGTGATATTGTTTTCTAGTGGGTAGAAACTAATGGATCAAAACGTAAAACCACTCCTTTAAGAGTAGTTAAGTCACCTTTTGTTTGATGCGCGTGTGCGGTTTCTAGACTATTCTTAATTCTATGGGAATACATTTCCTTTACATACATTTATTAAAATAAATTACTAAACAAATATTAATATTTCAAAGTATCAGCACGCCCGTGGCCTGTATTCGGTAAAGTCGTACCGACTATTCTAAGAAGTTATAAAATGACGCATTTCACATATGGCCTTTACACTTTACAATGAACTACCACAATTGTTATTTTTCTCCGTATTTTTACACTCTCTTTAATAACAAGAAATCAGTTTTATTTCTACGACAGCGATCGTTACGTCTCTGTTTATAACGCCTTCCTTCGTACTATTCGTATTCCCGTATTTTCTCCCTGGATTATGGGACTAAACTAGGACCAACAGAAAAATAAACAGTTTTTTGTATACAGCAATAAATTTTTACAATTCACTTTCTAATGATTTAAAAAATATACAAAACATGGACGTACTTAAAAAACACCTAAATAAAACAGTTCTTACAGCCCGTACAACGAGTGATATGTGATGTTATTTTATTGAATTTTTATTTAAACTATTGTGTAATTATTTCATTTTTTTTTCATTTCATTTAATTTTTTTTTTGCACCACAACAGGCCAGGAGGCCCAATTACAGTGGTGAATTACATTACAGAACAACCAGGCTTGAGAAAAATCACATTTTAATTTTTGTGTTCTCACCGGGAATCGAACCCGGAACCTTCCGTGCGTGAGTCAAGCGTCTTGACCACTACACCACGGAGGCCGCCGAATTATATATAATGTCCCCTCATACCAGCACTTTTGCTGATTGGGAATATTTCGTACTAATAAAATATGTAATAAAATGTAATATTTAACTTAATCTAGTATGTTCACTTATCTGTGAATAAAATTTGTTTTTTTTTTCGAATATGTATGCACAATTTCGACCTCGCGGTGTAATGGTCAGCGTGTTTGCCTGCCATGCAAGAGGTCTCGGGTTCGATTCTCGACATGGTTGATATGAAATATTTATTGAAAAGGGTGTTTTCACACTTGAATATTTCATAGTCTCTGGACTGGTACCTGAAGCGTAAGACAGATCATCTTACCTTCATGTAACAAAAAATGATCAAGATACGCTGAGATTGGTGTACCAATGCAGTGCCCTATGCACCTTTAGGTGCGAAAGGGAATAATGAAATGGGAAAAATGCACAATTTGTACATACAACATACACATTTTACAACAATATTTTGAGTTTGTTAAAATTTTTGTAGACAAGGATTGGATTAAACTCCCTGGGGAGCCGTTAATATTTACATATTACAACAGAGATGAAGAACATTTCAGAGAAGGTAATATATAATAACTTAACAAACATCAATAGATGAAAGAATTTTAGGAATATAGATGTTCAAATATGGGCAGAATGGTGAATTTTACACAATGGTAAAATGACAGGTCATAAGCCCTGTAGATGCCTAGACTTCTATATTACCTTCTCTGAAATGTTCTTCATCTCTGTTATTATATATTGATACACATTTTGTTGACATTTAATATAAACTTTTTGAAATCGCCATCTTTTAGATTTGAATGCGACTGTGTGAGTTTTTTTTTTTTAAGTTTGATTTATTTTAACAAATAAGTAACATACATAATTCTATTTTTGTTTCCGCAAAGCCGAAGCTTGTCTGCGGGTTACACTACATTTTTTTATTTATTTATAAAAGGTAAGTTCATAGTTTAATAATAAATAAATAATAAAATATATTAATGTGCACACTTAAGTTTCACTTGCTGTTTTTAATAAGTTTTTGACTATTTAAAAAAAATGAATTTAGTATTTTTTTCTCACGATTTTCAGCTGGTATTAAATTATACAGTTTTGGTACTACACTTCCCATTGTTCTATCTCCATAGTAGTTCTTCTGTCGTGGCACCCTCAGCTGCTGTGCCGATACTTGTCGGGTCACGATCTGGTGGGTTACTTTGGATTTAAAACTGCAATCGAGGAAATGATCTGTCACTATCTTATACTGACACTGTTTGTCAATTGGCAAAACGTTAACATAATCAAACAATATTTTATTGTTGTATTTTGCCTCAATCTTTATTTTTACAGGTACGATAGTTTTTAAAATTTGTACTTTTTGTGAAGGCACCAGCTCTTGTTTATCGATCTGTAATATATGAAATGAACGGTTAATTTCTTTAATACGGTAGTGTACAAAGTAATACTGTCACCTAGAGTTGCAGTTAGCCATCTCGTCTTTCTTCTGCACACGTAGGTGCATTCTTCATATCTAGTACTAGCCTACTAGCTACCAGTGGCGAATGGTGATTTCATTTACAGGTAAGCTTAAAAAAAATCATATATTTGTACCTACACAGGAGGTACATGTAATGTAAGTAACATATACTATAAATTAATATTTTTCTGTGGCTCTGTGTGATACAACAAGTATCATCCATGAAATCGACTCAAACGATGTAACTTCGTGATATATTATATTATATAGATTAATTTAATGTATAATTCATTTAAAACTAAATTAAAAATACCACTATGAATTTAGTCGATATTAGGAATTCAATTGAAATGTCAACTCGCCGCATTGTTCTTATATTTACTAGTGCTAAAAACGACCGCGTGGAGCGCCATATGTCCGGCAATATGACGCGTGAAAGTAATTATGGTCTTATGTCAAAAGTACCATCTCAAATAAAAATAGTCCTTAAGAAACGATGTTTGAAATACTGTTTTCCAAATCAAGAATCTTCAAATAATTTGTGTAATCTGCAAGATTAATCTAGGAGGAAAAACCCGCACTGGGGTTGATACATTCAAAATATAGTATACTAATTTGTATAAAAAAAATAAGCTGGAATAATCGGCTAGTTTCTTGGCTCACCGCAGGCGTCGGGCGCGCTTTATTAAAATTTATATTTATATTACTATAAAAATACAAACGGTGGAAATGATTTAAAATAAATGTTAATTATTTATTTGTTTTTCTGTAAGTAAAGTTAGAATAAAACATTATTATGGTTAGTCAAATATAATGGTAAGCTGTGCATAATCGCTTCTATACACAGTTCGCCTCTGCTAGCTACCCGTGTTAATGTTCACTCATCCCAGACTAAACATCGATTAATGTATGACTGTCCTAACTTATTCTAATTCACTCAGTGCTATGCTTTAAGCTCCTGACGTCACTGCGACCTGTGAAGATCTGTTGTGACGGGTCCCCGTGAATAGTTCTCGCCCTCCAAGCCCAGTAGCTCAATCACAAATAACTATCGGCGTGCTAATAAGCGACGTGATAACAATTTCTCACCATGGTTGCTCGTCGTATTCGCGGTGACAATGGAACATCCGTGAACACCTAATATTAAAGGTCAAAATATTTACGTTTCGCGACGTATAATCCTGCTGCGCAATCACACATTTGAATTTCACCGGTGTAAATATGGAAAATATTCCAAAACTGATATTTTTATATATTTATTTATTATTTATCATGCTATTTATTGCAAGCCAAATGTCAAGAGAAGCAGTCGCCATAGTAATTGTAATTTAATTTTAACTTTTTTGTATTAGATACTCCTTACTATTTTGCAAATGCAATATATTGTATAATTTTTTATAGTAAACGCCGATTTTTGCCAATGAACTGTATTTATTTACGAGAAAAAAAAAACAAACCGACTCGAGCGTTGACTTAGAGATTTCACACGCGTTGACTTATGACTGCGATAACTTAAGTGTGTTCATTATTTAAATTTATTTCAACAGAGAGGGAAAACATATTTGAGAAGGGAATATGGAAGTCTAGGCATTTACAGAGCTTATGACCTGTCATTGGCTGGTTTAAGTGGCCATTTTGTGTAACATTCACCGTTCTGCCCATGTTTGAACATCCACATTTCCTCAACTCTTCCATCTCTTGACTTTTGTGAATTAAAGGAGCTGAAACCTTTATCACGTGGGTGAGATTCATCCGGCTGAACAAAATCACCTACTAGGCAACGCCTGAAAACAATTTTCCAATTTTTATGCTTCTCTTTCTTCACAAAAGTCAACAGGAAGAGTTGAGAAATGGTGGATGTTCAAGCATAGGCAGAATGGCGAATGTTACACAGTGTGTGTAAAGTGGCCACTTAAACCAGCCAATGACAGAGCATAAGCCCTGTAAATGCCTAGACTCTCATATTCCTTCTCAATCATGTTTTCCCTCTCATTTTTATGAAAATATTGTATACCATTATTATTTTTCCCTTGTTTGTCTTTGCTATATAGTGTTATGTTCTTTTTGTTCAGTCTCTTGTATTTATGTTTTTTCATGTAACGGTTTTCACATCCAAAACCACGATGATCAGTGTAGGCAAGAAGACATATAAGCATATTAAAAAAAAAAAAAGAACGAAGAATTTTTTTTTATATAAAATATTTACAAAAACAAATGGTTGCTTGCTTCTTTTAGTCGTTGTAAAAAAATATTTTGCTGTGCTAATATGTCTTCTTGCTCATATTGATCATCGTGGTTTCGGATGTTACCAGGTTTAAAGAACACCCTGTATATAAATAATAAAAATAAAATATAATTGAATTAATTGTTAATCTAATGACTCCCTAGGGTGTGAAATCCAGTCGTTTGTCTACAAACATTTGGGCAAATTGAAAATATTTTAAATAGCTTTTGTGTTAACAATATTTTGAGTTTGTCCAAATTTTTGTAGACAAGGACTGGATTCAACTCCCTGGGGAGCTGTTTATATTAACATATTACAACAGAGATGAAGAACATTTAAGAGAAGTTAATATAGAAGTCCAGGCATCTACAGGGCTTATGACCTGTCAATTACTGGTTTAAGTGGCCACTTTACACATTGTGTAACATTCACCATTCTGCCTATATTTGAACATCTATATTCCTTCAATTCTTTCATCTGTTGATGTTTGTGAAGTTAAACAACAACAGATGATAGAATTGAAGGAATATAGATGTTCAAATATAGGCAGAATGGTGAATGTTACACAGTGTGTAAAGTGGCCACTTAAACCAGTAATTGACAGGTCATAAGCCCTGTAGATGCCTGGACTTCTATATTAACTTCTCTCAAATGTTCTTCATCTCTGTTGTAATAAGTTTTTGTGTTATTCCGTCGCTAAAATCAAAAGAATGACGAGTTTGTCTTCTCGGGCGTCCGCCTCCCACGTGCTTCGGTCCAGTTTAGCCCGCGTCCATCCGCGTATTCCTCCATCTTGTATCTGTCCGCCAGCCCTTGTCCGACGATGAAGAACGAGTAAGGAACAACTAGTTTTTTGCGTCGGGACAAGTGTATAACCGCTGCTCTGTTGTAAACTCGGCAGCTCTCCTGTCCGCCCATTCCGAAGTCTCCGTAGCGATGCGCCAAACAGACCGATCAGATTACAATCGAATAATTGACCGGTTATCCTAATCCCAACAAACACCTCTTAAGAGGATATGCGGCAGCATATTTTGAACATAGTTTTTCTGTCACTTTCTCGCAGATGCCTTCCCGATCGTGTTTATAAAAGACAATTGAACGTAGTTATACAGAAAGCAGCCAGCCATAGTAAAGTGAAACTTGGATAATTGCACCATTGTGGAAAGAGTGAATAATAAAATGTACACAATACAACAGTTGGAATGTTTTTTACTTTAACAAATGATAAACAGTGAATACATTAAACAATGTTTGAGTATGTCCAAATGCTTGCAGACTGGCTGGATTTCCTCCCTGGGGAGTTGTTCATATTTAAATTTATTTCAACGGAGAGGAAAAACATTTTTGAGAAGGGAATATGGAAGTATAGGCAGTTACAGGGCTTATGACCTGTCATTGGCTTGTTTAAGTGGCCACTTTGCACACTGTGTAACATTCACCATTATGCCCATGTTTGAACATCCACGTTTCCTCAACTTCACAAAAGTCAACAGAAGGAAGAGTTGAGGAAACGTGGATGTTCAAACATGGGCAGAATGGTGAATGTTACACAGTGTGTAAAGTGGCCACTTAAACCAGCCAATAACAGGTCATAAGCCCTGTAAATGCCTAGACTTCTATATCCCCTTCTCAAAAATGATTTTCTTCTCTGTTGAAATCAATTTAAATGTGAATACATTAGTTTTTTTGCATTACAAACAAAAATCTAATTAGGTATTTGACCAGTTTTATTGATTTTTAAAGTAGCGTTAGATTTCTAGTGCTGTGGGTGTTTTCTGCAAATTGAAAAATGCCGTTTTCGCGATCGACGCCATTTTCACAAGGTGATTAATACAGTTTTTTTTTGTATGAAAGCGGTCTGACTGTTTTTAGCGGAACATATTATAATTGACCTTACCGCGCCCGATAACATCAATATCTCAGTTTTCAAATTTGTGGACTGGCTGATTTCTGCATAATTACGTTTAATTTCACGTCGGACTGATTGTGCCCAACTAGAAACTAGAAAAAGTGTCATAATTTAATTTTCGGTCGCGGTACCTTTTGCGTCTTTCAAAAAAAAATTCAGTCAAAGTCAATAAATTAAAACCAATAAAAGTATTCCCAAGTACTCAATTAGGTTCTTAAGTTTTTTTTTTTTTAATGTCCGATTATGATACTTAACTGTCAAAATTTCATAAAACTGCTTTGGAGCAAACCGAATAGTATGTTACATGATCCGTTAACAAAACCGCAAGAATCGGTTGCTAAATGAAATGATTCGATTGTTATAACTGATTATGGTCATCACTCGTCTTCCGCTACAGATTTCCTCATTCCTCGGCGGTTATTAGCAAGTCCAACCATTTCGTTTTGTTAATTAGTTCGAAATACGTACAAGCCTTTTGCCACTTCATTTTATTTCGCTTTAAGGCCCGAGACACAAATTAGCCGGTCGCAGACTCGTGCTATTTTATGCACTTACGCAGTCCCACGTCATTTGCATTTCAAACCGATGTGTGTCCAGCTCAAAGTTTGTCTCCGAACCGTTTAATAAATAGTGACCGACCGAAACAAGATTTTCAGCCGAAACCAAACATTGGTTTCTGTTCTGGCCGAAACCCGAACTGAAACCGAAACTTATTTAAACGAGTTAAAAGTCACCTCAAAACGATGTTTTGAGTATGTCCAGATGCTTGCAGACTGGCTGGATTTTCTCCCTAGGGAGTTGTTCATATTTAAATTTGTTGCAGCAGAGAGGGAAAACATTTTTGAGAAGGGAATATGAGAGACTAGGCATTTACAGGGCTTGTCTTTCAGGACCTGTCATTGGCTGGTTTAAGTGGCCACTTGACACACTGTGTAACATTCACCATTCTGCCTATATTTTAACATCCACATTTTCTCAACTCTTCTATCTGTTGACTTTTGTGAAGTAAAAGAGCTAAAACCTTTATCACGTGGGTGAGATTCATCCGGCCGAACAAAATCACCTACTAGTACACCTACTAATCACCTACTACTCGTGCTCATTCTTATTGTGGTTTCGGATGTGACAGGGTTTAATGAACACCCTATTTATATATATATATATGTAATGTATGTATATATGCATGTATATGTATGTGTGTGTATGTATGTTTGGGTGTGTACACACGTGCTTGTGCACATGGAAATATATAAATAAACGTATACATTCGTCTGCCTTGGCACGGATCTTCTTTTACTAAGTATTACTTTATAATATTAAGAATAAAATAAACTAAATAAACTAACGTCTTCAAAAAAAACGTTGTGAAATGCTTGTCCTTAAATGAGTTCATTTGCCAAAAGTCTTAGCAAATATTTAAAAACATTTATTTTGTATAGTACCTAAGTTCTTCATTAAAAAAAATACTGCTTAAATTAACGAATTAAAAAATATATTGTTTTTTTCTTTTCTTTACAGGTGAGTTTGATACATCGTCCTATGTGAAGAATAGATTCTGAGATAACACAAAAAAGCCCGATATAAAGATTCTTGTTTCTGGTAAGTTAAAGAAATAAATAATTTTAAAATGCGTTTGTCATTATATCAATTCTGTGTCCAGGCGGATAGAGAATACAGATCCGTGTATTAAATATGTAGAACCAGTACCCTAGTCGAGTGTTTTCGAATCGATAGACTTGACAAAAGTATTTTCAACATATTCTGTAGCTCAATCACAAATAACTATCTACGTGCTTAAAAACATGCCAAGCATTTGAGCGATCACAATGAACAATAATGAAAATTTAATTTTTTTTCAACAGAGAGGGAAAAAAAAATTGAGGGTGGAATATGGGAGTCTAGGCATTTATAGGGCTTATGACCTGTCATTGGCTGGTTTAAGTGGCCACTCTACACACTGTGTAACATTCACCATTCTGCCCATGTTTGAACAACCACATTTCCTCTACTCTTCCATCTATTGATTTTTGTGAAGTAAAAGAGCTGATGCCTTTATGCAAGCATTTGGACATAATCAAACATTTTTGAATAATGAATATGCTTAAGTTAACGCAGTCAAAAGTCAACGCATGTGTAATCTCTAAGTCAACGCTCGTGTCAGTTTGCTTTTTTTTCTCGTAAATAAATGCAGTTCATTGGCTAAAAATCGGCGTTTACTATAAAAAACAATACAATATATTGCATTTGCAAAATAGTATCTAAAACAAAAAGTGAAAATTAAATTACAATTACTATGGCGACTGCTTTTCTTGGCATTTGGCTTGCCAACCGCCGCCGCCGGCTAAATGCAATGAATAGCTTGATAAATAATAAATAAATTAAAAAAAATATCAGTTTTGGAATATTTTCAGTATTTACACCGGTGAAATTCAGATATTTATTTATGCTTTATTAAGTTAGTTCATAACATCTTATGAACTAATATAAACTTTTAATAATTTTACAATTTTTTCCAATTAATTTGAAATATTGCGATTTTTCTATATCCTTTATTTCTTCAGGTAACTCATTGTACAGCTTCAATCCCTTGTACAATGCGTTTTGAGATTCTGTTTTTCTCCTCATTTGTAATCTTATCTTTTTTTACCCCTTGTTTCATAATATGTATGGCATTGTTGGTTAAATTTCATTATTGTTTTTTTTTTATTTATCCCCTTAATTATTTTATGTAAGGAAGTTGCTACATTATATTTAATTTGTTGCTTTAATGTGAGCAAGCCCATTTATTTGTGCATTATTTCTACATTAGAATAGATATTTCTTTTGAGTATAATCCTCATCGCCTTATTTTGAAGAATTTGTATATTTTTAATTTCTCCTTCATTACATAAAAAAATGGAAGAACAGTAATTTATGTGTGGACATATTATTGTTTTATTTATAAGAATACTACTTTTATATCTATTACATTTCGAAATTTTCCCATAAATCTTTTTTTTTGTTATATATTGAGAATGTGTTTTGAAATTCCAATATCTGTACAATTAGACCCCGAGATACTTTATTTCGTCCACAGAATTTATATTTAAATTATCAATATTAATATTGTTACCTTGGGGTATTATTTTTTTCCCAATATTCATGTATTATGTTTTTGATATATTTAATTTATAATTATTCACTTTTAACCATTTTGATATATTTCCTAAATCGTAATTAATCTGAACATTAAATATGTGATTGCGCAACAGGACGTCGCGAAACGTAAATATTTTGACATTCAATATTAGGTGTTCACGGACGTTGCATTATGATCGCGAATACGAGAAACAACCGTTGTGAGAAATTGGTATCACGTCGCTCATTAGCACGTCGATATTTGTGATTAAGCTACAGGGCGCCGATTACAATAGGGAGTTAACATTTATTTTAAATTTTATCTACTAAGTAAAATTAAGTTTTCTGTACGAAAAGCAGAATATGAATAGAATTCTTTCTCATAATATTAGAAATCAAACACTGATTTGAGTCTACTGAACACTTTATTTTATTTTTACAAATATAAAAAATATGAAAACAAAAATTTCGTGACAATTGTTTCGCCTTGTTAGGGCATTTTCAAACGAATGTGAAGATTAGATGGATTAGATGGATCACACATTTGTATGAAAATACCCTAACAAAGCGAAACAATTGTAACGAAATTTTTGTTTTAATATTTTTTATATTTGTAAAAATAAAATAAAAGTTTCAGTAGACTCATATCAGTGATTGATTTCTAATTTTATAAATTTAAATATGGAGTTCTACAAAATTGAAATTCTTTTTTTAAAACCAACTTAACTTCTAAACACAGATCTATATTTTATTACTTTATATTGTATTTTTTAAAAATTTATGTTGTTTATATGCTCATCTTCTTTTTTTATATCAACTTTACTTCTAAACATTGTTCTATCTTTTGTTATTTTATATTGTATTTTTTAAATTAAATCTTGTTTATATACTCATATTTTATATAACTTTCATGCATGTAAAAGCATTATGGGCGTGAAAAATTAATAAAATAAATAAATAAAATGAACACCAAATCGATCAACAACTTTTTCTTCTGAACATTTTCAATTATATGTTACCGACGAAGATACTTGAAATGTTCATGCAAATATACTCATTTTCGTACACAAATATCGGTTTTTCTTTATAGACAGTCGAAGATAACTCTGTTAACGTCCCATTGTAATCGGGGCCCTGATTTACTTGCTTCTCCGTTGATAATGCTCGTAGATAAGTTAAATAAGCTCGGAAAATGATACATAACTGCATTTTAAACTTATTTTCTCAAATTTTGTAATTGAAAAAAAAAAAATTATTTTTTATTATTAATAAAACACATTTACAAAAATTACATATTATACTCCCAGGAGTTATTAGAAACTCATTTGGGACCGTACATAAGAAAAAACATTATTTTGACTATACATAATATCATACAAATTAATACATCCGAAATTAAAACAAAACATTATTGTATAAGAAACATAAAACACTATCTTATATAAACTTCATGAATAATTATCAATATCAAAAAGATTTAAGAAATATTTTTTAATTGCGACACTTCTGGATTTTTTATTAAGTTTTTCGTGTCTTAGCTCATCAGGCAGTCTATTATATTCGGAATGGCCAATATTTTCCAAGGACCTACTGCCAAACTTTGTTGAGCGAAACTTAGACACATGAAGATTCCTTGAATAACGCGTATTGTAATTATGAATATTATGACCAAATGTGTGTTTTAATTTTGAGTGAGCAGAAAAGTTGATGATATTTAAAATAGTAATGGTTATGTCATGCAGTGGCATCACCTTGAAATGAAGTATCTTTGTTTGTCGGTAGATATCCTTGACATGGGAATCCCATTTAAGTCCAAGAATGTTTCTTAGAGCTCTGTTCTGAAGAACTTGTATTTCCGAGATCTGATTTTTGCGGGCAAACCCCCATATGCATGATAGATAAGATAGGTGGGAATGAATCAAAGCGTAGCAGACGGCAAACAAAACGGAATGAGGAAGCAAGCCTCGAAGTCAGAGGGTTTTGTCAGTATACGAGTGTAGTACCGACGGTATGCGAATAGGAAAAATGCATGAGTTTATCTTTCGGTATCACGCGATATTCGCGGAATTTTTTTCCCCAATTTGTCAGTGTTTTTTCCATTGAAATTAATAAACGTTAGTGGTTCAGCGCACTTCTAAGAATAAATTATGAAAGTAACCGAAAGGTGTCGATTAAACTCTAACCGGCTGTTACCATACTGAAAAAAAACGTTTACTGTTTTATTGGGATCTAATAACCAAGGTGTAAAATATGACTCAGCGTTCACGACACTTAGATTTTTTCAAATATGTTTTTTTATTTTTCAAAAATATTTACACAATACTCTAATTAAAGTCCCGCTGAATGAGGATGATTGCTTATTAATGTATCCAAATTTCTAACTGTGTAAGGGTCAAGAGTCTTGTCGCAGAAGCTCAGGGAAAAAGCAATAGAAATAAAAATATGGATTATAAACCTATTAAACCAATGAGGTACTTCAGCCCTAAGGAAAATTGGATACAAAAAATGTTTTCTTGCGCGCGGTAAAAATAAGAGCATTAAATTGTACGGCAAAGTTTCTTGAAAATGTACGAAAAAAGAATAAAAAATATTTGGATGATAACTAACTACTTTGAGCGACGTCACTAGTTCGTATGAATCAATCAATGATAAGAGAGCTGTAAAAATATCCGGTTCACTAACCGTAAACGGACAGATCGGTAGAACTGAAAGCGAATAAGCGGAAGTGAACCTCTGACGTCACATGCGGAGTAGTTTCAGAAATATAAAACTTTATATGACTTTTGACAATTACCGAAACGGTATGCTTAACGATCGTCTGTATTTATCTACTGAGCGATTACAAGGCCGGCTCCTTCAACGTCTCGACACGTACATTCAGAAATATAGTAAAACATATGGAAAAAAAATAATAACTAAATTTATTCAGTGGCAACATTTTACGGCTAGATGCTCTTGTATGTTAATAGGGCAGCATCTAGCCAGTCTAGCCACTGCATCTAGCCGCTCGTTTTTAAAACTGACAGTTATACCAGAATTTAATTCGACTTCAAAATTTACTTATTTCTCTCTCTTATTTTTAATAAACTTATAGGATAAAAATTGCCGACCTCAGAACGATTAAAAAATTTAATAAATCGTATTCAAAGAAAAAATTGCTCGGTGGAACAAAAATTTTGTCACTTTTAATGTGTCTATTGCAGAGTACTAGATCCGTCGGTCGGTACAAACCGATGTACTTACTTTAAAACTTGCTGGTGGGGAGATCGGCTGTGTATCTTCTAAATCGGTCGGGAGAATTTCATCTTCAACTAAGACGCCATACTGAAGCTATGTCATTTTAGTGTGTATGTATGTGTACCGTGACGTACGCCTCCCCTTGTTTCTTATCGATGTACCTACTTAAAACTCGAAGGTTTGGGGGTAGGTAGTGCATCTTAGTAATCGTTCGAGAGAATTCATCTTCAACAATACCGTCATGGTGAAGTTATGACGTCCTTACCTCCTCATCATAATCGAGGCCCTGGTCATGTCGAAAGCAGACACAACCGAAGGGCATGTATGACAAGATGTATGAATGTGGAAGATGCTAGGATTTTATGTCAGGACAGACGTGTGGATTCGAGGAAATGGCGTATGGTAACTAACAGTAGTCGGAATTTAAGTAGACAATTGAAGGTAACTCCCATTTTAATACTGGCCGAGATATTACAAATTTCTTCTTAGGTTTTCTGATCCATGCGAAACTCGACGTTGCCACCACTTGATTATTTTTGTTCAACGCCCAGTTAACCGTGACCGAAAGATTGCGCTGTACGAAACATTATAACGTTTTTCCAGGTTGAATTTCAAACCCCAGCCTGAAAATGAAATGTAAGTTTCGCGTTATTAAATAAGCAATTTCTGCGAATATGGAACTAGACAGAGTACGCGATTCTAGAAACTAATTTAGTATCCTTTGATACTTGGCTAGGGTGAATTTTGCGTGAATCACTCGCTCTGTGCCAGCGGTTCACAACCAGTTTGCAAAAAATAAATCAATAATGGCGATCGAACCGTAAACTGTACCCATTTATGCATAGTAAATAGTAACTTATTATTAATGTATTTATAGTCTGTGCTAGAGCCGGGCCCCGATAACAATGGGAAGTTAACATTTATCTTCAAAGTAAAATTAAGTTTCCTGTATTTATTTATTAATTTACACGCCCTACGGGCTTTTACATATATTGGAAATTACATTCAAGTGCAGCAGTGAAACATAAGTAGGTAAATTTAGTTAAAATTAAAGATAACATAGGAAAAACTAAAAGATACAATAATAAGTAAAAATAAGGAAATGTACCAACATAGGTATATGGGTACATAGAAAAATATTTAATAAATTTACATTTGAAAACATACACACATACACACACATGCATATGCATACATACACACACACATATACATATATGCATGTACATATATATATACATACACATACACATACATGCACATACATATACATACACATAAGTTTATACATTATTATAATGATACATGAGAAAAAAAAAGTAAATAAAGAACAATATTAAGAAATTTTATACAAATTAATTTATAACCTTTTGAATACTTAACCTATATTTATATAAAAACAGACGAAATATATCAACTTCACCATACTCGTTATCTAGCCGGTGTAGTCTAGGTATTGGTAAATTGTAATAATAATTTTGACTGCCAGGGGATTCAAAAAATAAATGTAAAGTAGAAAATCCATTCAATTTTTTTTTCTAAACACGTTTAATTATAGATTACCGACGAAAATACTAAAAATTTTCATGCAAATATACTCATTTTCTTACAATAATATCGGTTTTTTTCTTTATAGACAGTCGAAGATAACTCTGTTAACTTACCACTGTAATCGGGGCCCTGTAAAGTTAACATATGAGTATATTTTCAATTTTATCTACAATGTAAAATTAAGTGTTCCGTACGAAAAATATAATGTTTACAATTTTTAAACATGTTCAATTACAGGTAACCGACGAAGATACTTTAATTTTTCATACAAATAACTACATAAGTATCGATTTTACTTTATACCGTCTCTACATGTACCGATAAAGATGGAGTTTACAATCGCGGCCCGGGCGAATGAAAAATAAGTTTTGTTCGTGAAATATAATCAGACTCCCCCAGGCGAGTGTTTTCGACTCGATGGCTGCTCTCAGGCAAAAATCCTGGATAAGAAAATCGAGTGAAAATAAGTCCGACTCGTTGTGTTGTGATTAGTGCGTTCGCCTGCCTTTCTTAAATTCCTGGGTTCGATTTCTGGCAGGGTTGACTTAAAAAAATTTGGTATTCATTTTAAAGATGGTTGTTCAACACTGCAATATTTTACTGTCCCTAGACGCCCGTCCTTTTTGGCATCAGATCTTGTGGTTTCTAAAAAAAAAATTTAAGGCTTCTAAAAAGTTCATGTCAAATCAATTTAATCCCAGTCAGTGAATAATAACCGCGACAGTGGCTTGTTTCTCGGCTCAATATCTGCACAGCCCAGCTATGTTTTTTTCCTTATATTATTACTAAAAAAAGACAATCAGTTGGTTTATGGTGACATTGTATCGTTAGATAAAGATATAGATAATGCAAGTCAGTTATAGAAATTTAATTTTGAATTAGGTTGTTTTCCCGTGGCTAGTGTCTCCGACTCACGGATCAAAGGTCCGTGGTTCGATTTCCTCTCTACCCCAACTTGATTCCCATTTTCCAATAGTAAGTTATTACAACTCGTTGAAAATGACTTAAAATGAAATATTTAGGTAAATCATGAGAATGAAAATATTTTTTTTCTATAAAAAAAATATGAATCAATTTTAAATGGATTTTTTTTGAAATCCCATCTTACCGCCTACTCATTTTCAAATAATTTTGCTCATTTTTGAAATATTATTAAATATATTTTTTCATTGTAATTATTTTAATTCGGGACGAAAATTAGGTACCCTGTTTTACTTCTCAGCTCTCCAGCTATCCCTATAAAAATATGTAAATCTGTCACTCCGTTGAGACGTGAAAGAAGCACAAACAAACAAACACGCTTTTGCATTTATAATATAAGTCAGGATAACTTCATACCTACTAGCCTTCAACGTGAAGAAGGAACGAATAAGAGACGAAGAAATAACCAAAATGTTAGGAAAAAAAAAGAAAGGAAAACTTTTCTTTAAATGCAAAAAGGTTGGAAACCGCTGTGCTGCTTTTCCCAGTGTTCCTTTATTCATCGCCCCCTTTTTAAAGTTTCTATGCTTTTTCTGGGAATAAAATTTATATTGCGATTTATTTAATTTTAGCTTATTTTTACAAAAGCTGTTTCTGCGTATTTCAATTCGCTCTTTCCTTTGCGGGAATTATTTTAATGATTTTTTCCAACTCCGTTTTGATGCGAGCTTCATCATCACCATCACTCCACGTCCGCGCCCTAGTTGGAGGGTATGGTGTCCGCAAAGGGCCTCCAGGCATCTCCGTCGGCTGCCAGTTCCTGTGCGTCCTCGTATCTGTGAGTCAGGTTCGCGTCCCGTAGTTCAGATATGAACTGCCGACTATCAGCCAGCAGCGGACGTCCGGATCGTCGAGATCCCGACGCCTTGTAAAGTAGGCAAACCTGACATCCACAGTATATGGCCCACCCAACCGTGTCAATGCACGCTCACGCTACCGTCCTTAAAATATAGCTTGATAAGAATGACAGTTGTCAGAAAAAGTGACCACATAACTTTGTAGTTACGTCTAAGGAGTGATTTATATTGGCACACAAAATATCATCCGTACCTGGCGTGTTAATTTTTTTTAATACAATGTTTGACATATAAATAAACATATATTTATAAAATCTGCTTTAAAAAAAAAAAAAACTAAATAAACCTAATTATTAATGACGTTCTTACAAGGTTACATCATTTTGCAAAAATGTTAGAGATGGAACAAATTGATCAAAAAATAATTCATTTGATGTTGTTTATGAAAAAAAGTATAAATGTCTTATTTTTTGTAAATAGTTGTCTTAAACACACTATAATAGGCTTGTTTTTGCGTTTTTATTTCAATTTTCGGAAACAGAGTTTCATGTTTGCATGAAAAAACTAATAAAATCGAATTGATCGGTGCATCGTCAGTAATCAGTACTTTCCCACTACTAGTCACATTAGTTTGACAGCTGTCATTTTAATCAAGACATATTTTAAGGACTATAGTATATAAAACTTCTTTCTAACAAATTATAAATATTTCCGTTCTCGTGATTTACCCAAATATTTTAATTTTGGGGGCCATTTTCAACGATTTATAAATACTCACCACTAGAAAATGGCAATCAAGTTGTGGTAGAGTGGGTTTGGAACGTCGAACCTCTGATCCGTGAGTCCGCAACTCTAGCCACGGCATCACAACCTGGTTCTGTGTCCGGGCGGATGAATAATTAAGTTCTAAGCGTGAAATAGAACCAGAACCTGGACGTGTGACTTCGACTCGATAGCTACTCTTAGGTAAAAATCCTTAAAAAGGAAATCGATTGGAGATAAATTCGCATCGTAGTTGGAGCGTTCGCCTACTTGGCTCGAGGTCCTAGCTTCGATTCCTGCAGGGTGGTCGTGAAATATTGATAAAAGGTTCTATACAGCAGTTTTTCATAGTTTCTGGCACCTGAAGCATAAGTCTGATCACCTTACCTCAATATAAAAAGTTATATAAAACTGAAATATTTAGCTCTTTTTTCGATAAATGAAACTCAACAACAACCGTCTTGTCTCCCTGGAAAATGATTTATTTTAGAGTTTAATATTATTTTGAAGATATTTTGTACATTATTTATATTCATTATGGGTACCAATCCATAAGGTTTAATTTAAAACACCTTTCGATCGGTTTCAGTACAATTTATTTAACTTAATATTATTGGTAGTACAACTTTAAAAAATGTAAAGAAATACACAGTGTTTTTAGACAGGAGCCGTCTCTGGTAGCGTTGCATCCTCTGTGCCCACCCCTACGGAGAAATGGTGTGACGCTTGGGTTGTTCATAGTAGTGATTTAATAAAATTCGTCGAATCTACGCTCATCCCTTCCTGCCGCTATAGCCACCCCTTGGCAGACAAAGTTTAGCGCCGTACCTATAACGATTATTTTATTGTGATTAATTTTTTAGGAAAAATACCCTCTTTGTTAAAGTTTACGCGAATTTGTGATTAAGGGTCACTGGTGTACAATAAACGTCACGTTATTTCTATACTAGCTACATCTAGGTTATAGCAAATATTACGTTGCCCTGATTATCATTAAATTTTCCAAATTTTTGCATTTCCTATAAATATATTTAACTCTTTTAGCCCGGGTGTTCAATAAAATATACAGTCTTTCCTCTATAGTTCTAGCTCAAATTATAATTCTTTTTTTAATCTATTGATATATTTGTCGGCTTCGTGGTGTAGTGGTCAGCGCGTTTGCCCACCATGCAAGAGGTCTCGGGTTCGATTCTCGACATGGTTGACATGAAATATTAATTTAAAAAGGTGTTATTCACTAGAATAATTCACAGCCCCTGCACTGCAACCTGGAGTGTAAGACTGATCATCTTCCTTCATGAAACAAAAATCATCAAGATGCACTGCGATTCGTGTACCAGGGCAGTGCCCTATGCACCATTCGGTTTTGGAAAGGGAATGATAATGGTGATTGGTGAATCGTGTATAGATTCACCTTCGTTTTTAAAAATAAATTTATGATGGCGGACAATTAATTCAATTTCTTCAAACTGACAATATGAGCTGACAATTGATTATGAAGCTAACAGTTTACTAAAGATGTACTCGGACCAGAGAAAATCAACATGTAATAACACTGACTAACCTGGTCTTGAGACTTTCTTCTTGTCGGCAATCAGCTCACGCAATCAGGGAAATTTGTGATCAGGAACACTGCAGGCACACAATTTTGTCTGGAGGCGGCGGATGATGATTAACGGCGATGGATGATGAAATGTTTGCGGCGTTGTGCGAGTTTAGGTAAAGTCATAATAACTTTCACGGCGAAAATAGCGAAATACTTTTCTCAATTCAAAAAGGCGTGCGCAACATTGAGTCGAAGAAGCGAAGAGAAAGCGCGCGGGCCAGACAGTGTAGCAAAACCAAAAATGTCTCGTCAGGCGTAGCAACCCCACAAAACCAAAATTAGCCAGTATCTACTTACATATGATTCTTCTGGCCAAAATTCATCGGAACAAACTATCGGCTCAACCAATGATGATGATGTATTTTACATGCTCTTTAATTTATTAATAAATAAATTTAGTCTCGCTTTATCTGGCAGCGATACGCTCCCACTTGCTTTTTAATAACGCACACGCTTACACACACCTGAACACACCTCTACACTTACTCTCAAACAAATGCATACAAACACCCCCCTTTACATATGTATATACGCACGCACATATTAAAAAATGTACCATATATGTGTGATTTTTATTTAGAAACTTTGCTGGTGTGTCTTAAAACCCTATATTTATTATGTTATTAAACCTGTGTTGACTGTACACGAATTATAAGATTTTTTCTCTCGTTCCTACTGATTCAAAAGCGGCGAGTTTTTTTTATTTATTTCCGCAACCCCCAATTACGCCTCCATTAATCAGCATTACACAAAAAAAATCGTCCTTAACTTTGACAACTGGCTTCTGGTTAGTTTGTCTGTTTTGGAGCAAATTCCTGACGTCCGTAGAAATGATATGTGAGGCAGGTTTTAAATCCAGCTTTGTATCCATACTCAAAAAATTGTCGATCTGGTGGAATAATGGGCTGTCATCTCGTCAAGAAACTTCTCCGTATTTAAATTGGTTGCAACAGAGAGGGAAAACATTTTTGAGAAGGGAATATGCAAGTCAAGGCATTTACAGGGCTTATGACCTGTCGTTGGCTGGTTTCAGTTACCACTTTGCACACTGTGTAACATTTACCATTATGCCTATTTTTGAACATCCACATTTTCTCAACTCTTCCATCTGTTGACTTTTGTGAAGTAAAATAGCTGAATATCACGTGGGTGAAATTCATCCGGCTGAATCAATTCACCTGCTAGGCAACGCCTGAAAACAATTTTCCATTTTTTATACTTCTTCTTTTGCCATGTAGTTAATTCGACAATGTTTCAGAATGTATTTGCTTAGTAAAGAGGAAACCACATAAAATTTATTCTGGAGATTTGGACCATTTACAGACATCAGCAGACCTTCCGTACCACGTAGACAGTGTTCGACATTTTATGTCCCTTTGTTTATTTCAACAATCGTCTGTACCGTTTTTACCATTTATGATGTTACCTCACGTAATTTATCCTAATGAATTATTACGGTTACATTCGGGTCATCATTTGTACTTCTACGTCGCTCCTCTAGTAGTGGCGAGCGGTTATTTTTTTATCGGTAATGTACAAAAAATATCATTAATTTGTGCCAACATAAAAGTACATAATTTCATATATAAGTAAAATAATTATAAATGAATATTTTTTTCTGTAAAAATCAACTCAAACAACAATTGTTATTAACTTCGCGATAATCGTAGCTTTTTTCTACACTATTTTAATACAAAAATGTACAAAAGTATATTAAAAATACCACAGTGACATTCAGTAAATATTTCCATTATGATTGAAATGTCAACACCGAGCACTGGCCGATTCCTTTTAAAATGAATAGTGCCAAAAAACGGCCACTTCGAACGCCACATGTCCATGTACCATATCAAAGAAAAACAGTCCTTCGGAAATAAAGTTTAAAGTACTAGTTTCCAAGTAGAGAATCTTCAAATAATATTTGTAATCTGCAAGCTTGTTTAGTACTAAAAAACCGCGACTGGGTTAAAGACGTAAAACATAATGTACTTTTTTGGATAGAAGAAAAAGCTTAGGCATTTGGCTAGTTTAATCGTTCACTGAAAACGGGCTGGGCGCAGGGTGCACTTTGTAGATATTTTTTTTTTGTATGAAAGTATAAACGGTGGTGATGATTTATAATAAATAACTATGATTTTATTTATTTTCCCATAAATATATATACTATGAAACATATGTATGCATAAAAAATATTTCTCTTTATCATTTTTTTTTACATCATTATATATTTTTATACATAAACATATACTATTTACCTAAATATTAGTTTTCAATAATAATACATATATAAATATATATATTTTTTAATGTTATTCAAAATTGACTTCTTAGTTATTTTTTTAACTGGTTCAAAGTATTTCTAATACCAAATTATCTTTTTTTATCGATAATTCTATAACTGGTAATATTTTATTCTTTTATATAGTTTATATTTCTTAGACTTTCTAAATTAATAATATTGTTTTAAATGCTCTGTATTACTTATAATTATGCTTACATGTATGTATATTTAATTGTATTTGTAACTAATATGTAAAAGGCACTAAGTGCCGTTTATTTCAATAAAATAAAAAAAATAACAAAATAAAAAAATATATTTATATATATATTGATGTGTGTGTGTGTGTGTGTATGTATGTTGTATGTGTACATTTATATACATATTTTTTTTCATTGTTTTATATTTACTTACTATTTCTTCTTCTTCTCTTCCTTCCCTATTTTCCCATCCCACTTCCTTTCATCCCTAGCGAACTCTACGTTTTGTTTTTTCATATTTTTGTTCCTATAAGAAACCCGTAATTGGTCTTGTCATTTGTTGTTATTCTTTATGTATTGGTTATAAGTTATAACTAAGGCAGTGTTGGTTTAAAAAATAAATACATTACTTTCGACTGTCAAATATAACGGTAAGCTGTGCATAATCTCTTATAAGTTATAACTAAGGCAGTGTTGGTTTAAAAAATGAATACATTACTATCGATTGTCAAATATAACGGTAAACTGTGCATAATCTCTTATAAGTTATAACTAAGGCAGTGTTGGTTTAAAAAATAAATACATTACTATCGATTGTCAAATATAACGGTAAGCTGTGCATAATCTCTTATTTGGACGATTCGCCTCCGACCTCTAGCTGCATTTGCTGTATGCCGAAAAAGGGACAATGCATCAGCAAATGAGGGACATCTCGGGGTGTCTCATTACCACGCGGATAGCTATTGATTTCTCGGAGTCGTCAGTGCCGACGGGTTCTCGGCACGTGAGCCGAGCGTAGGAAAGTGCCGGGGTACCCGGCGACCTCGAGCCCCGGCTGCAGCAGGGCGCGGGGCGGGGACCAGCAGTGTGTCAGCAGGCGAAGCGGCCGGCGGGCACCGTGTACCATGGTATGGCGGAGTGATGTATCATTGTACTCAGGCCGCAGAATACGATATATGGTGCACTGCACTGTACTACCTATAACACGTCCCGCCGTATAAACCCGTGTATACAAAAGATCCCCCAAGTTCACCGAAACCATTGCTAGCGTGCGGCGGTGGCGGCGGACCGTTTCCGTCCGCGAAAACCGGTTGGTTAAATGCAGTACTAACCCTCCTGGGCCCGAATTACAATTGGAAGAGCATCATACTTATCTTCAATGGGCAATTATCATGGATTTTTTTATTAGCTAATAAATTAATCTAAAAAATCACAAGCCGATCGGTAGTATTCTTATTAAAATGTGTTAAGAAATAAGAGAGATATAAAGGATTAAATTCTAGTAATTTGAATGGTGCCAAAAACAAACAATTCGTGACGTCATCAAGTATGACGTCTTCTGATGTTTTGTGACGTCATCGGATTTTTTTTTTCATCAATGTCTATGGATTTTATAGAGTATTGTAGATATCTTCTTTTTTCTGTGTGTCGTTTGTTTACATTTACGGCGTCCTGTCAGTTATCGACCGCTACGGGTTGTGATTTATTAATCTTAATTAGATTTGTTAATGTTAAGGCAAAAGTGATGGTATTTGAAATGGATAGTGAGATTACTGACTGCATAATAAATGTAAACAACAAATGTCTCGAGCAAGTAGAAGAATTTGTGTATCTGGGAAGCATGTTTTCAAGAGTTGGAAGAGTAGAAAAATATGTTGAAAGAAGAGTGAATGCGGGCAACAAAATGAACGGAGCACTAAGTACAGTAATTGCTAATAAGAATATGTCAATCGAAGCTAAACTGGCAGTGCACAACGGAGTTTTAGTCCCAACACTTGAGTATGGAAGTGAAACATAGAACTGGCAGAGGAAGGATGAAATCCGAGTGAACGCGGTTGAAATGCGATCTCTTAGACGAATGTGTGGGAAATCAATGTACGACAGGGTTACGAATGATGAAATCAGGCGAGGGTGTAAATCTGAGTCTAATTGTATAATTGATAAGATTAAGAAAGGGTCTCTGAGATGGTTTGGTCACGTAGAACGAATGGACGACGAAATAATGGTAAAACAAGTATATATGGTGAAAATGAACGGCAACGTGAGACGAGGACGACCAAGGAAGACGTGGCATGATCAGATAAACCAAAATCTTATGTCTGGTCATGTCAAAAGCAGACAGAACCGAAGGGCATGTATGACAAGATGTATGAATGTGGAAGAGGCTAGGAATGTATGCCAGGATAGACGTGTGTGGCGGTCCATTCTCTCTGCCTACCCCTACGGGGAAATGGTAGTAGTAGTAGTAGTATAATATTCACTGTTTCATATGTTCATATTTCATTAATTATATTCACTATTTACACTATATATTATTATTATTACCTAATTTACGAGACTCAGTTTTTTTGACGGATAGCGGTGAGAGTTAGCATGAATATACCGATTAGTATGAGTCGGCTTTCGATACACCTTATGCCCCAGGATACCGTCTTGTTTCCGTGTAACTTCTACATCAAGGAATGGAAGGAAACGTCGGTAAATAGTACGAACGTCACACGGCATAATAACCCAGAAGAAATCATCCTGCATGTATGGACAGCTTGGTCAGAAAGGGTTAGTTCCCCCCTCGACGATGGACCACACAAAATGGCAGTCAGAGGGACTCGGCTAAACGCAAAACATTGTGTACTGCGTGCGCTCTTTAGGGGAACGTCTTACATAATATAATATCGTGTTCTCGAAATCCGTCACTCCAGGCCGGTATCGGAACTTCCCATGTACATATAAAATGTAATAAAATATCTCTACAGAGACGAATATCTTAATTTCTTATTCTGTCTCTTATACATACACCGAGTATCTGTCTTTGTATGGAGAAATAATTGATCAAATATATAAGGGTAGATTAAACTTCTTAGATTTTCCCGCCGTTCAGATGCACTATGAGTTTTTCTAGGTTTTTATGCCGTGTGTTGTTCGTTTTTAATTTTTTCTCCCCTTTCTTCTTCTTTTTTTAATTTCTTCTTTCAGTTTTTTTATATACTTTCTCAATGCGTACTCTTGGGGTGCGTACACGTAACTTTGTCACCCATTTGTCGATGTAATAAAAATTATAACATCCAGTGACAAAAACGAATTCACTTAAAAAAGTTGAATGATCATTAAGTTAAAGAGCTGAAACCTTTATTTATGCGGGTGAGATTCATCCAATTGAATTATTTCACCTACATAATACTAGACAACGCCTAAAAATCTTATTTTTTCCATTTCTATACTTCTTCATGGGCCATGTGGATTTATCAACAATATTTTGAGTTTGTCCAAATTTTTGAAGACAAGGACTTGATTCAACTCCCTGGGGAGCTAATTAACATATGAGAACAGAGACGAAGAACATTTTAGGGTAGGTAATTCAATTCAATTTATTTATTTAAAATATAACATATACATAACAAAAATATTTTCAATACGTACATATTATAAAAAAGATTAAAAAAATAAACGAAAGAGACTCGTGTCAAAGTAGTAAAAGAATCCTGCTTCGGAAAATCCCTTTGGATACATGGAACAGATCAATATCCAGAGCGATGTTGTTCAGCATAGCGGTATATAGAAGTCATATAGAAGTATAGAAGGCATCTACAGGGCTTATGACCTGTCATTGGCTGGTTTAAGTGGCCACTTTACACACTGTGTAACAATCACCATTCTGCTCATATTTGAACATCTATATTCCTTCAATTCTTTCATCTGCGATGTGATGCGTACTCTTCGCTTGCTTTTCCCTACGCATTTATCTACACAAATGACATCAACACAGATGATGGAAGCTGTAATGCGACCCGAAATGTCGGTAAAGAGTATGAATGACATACGTCGCCTGAAAAACTTATTGTAGATTAGAATTTTTAAATATATAGTCCTTAGTTCGAGTACGGACCTGTACGGACCCTAGGATTGGATGGATGGATTTTGAAAAATTTTGCCACCCTTTATTTTTTGTTTTATTCATGTTTTTTAGTTTCATTATTCTAAATGTTTGTTTCTCGTGATTCCTTCAGCTCAAGACTTAGCAAATAAACCGTAGGCAGAGAGGATATAACGCCACATCACTCTGTCTTTGCGTAGCTACGGACCTCGCTTGTTCTACATTTATTACTCTGGTGTTGTTTCAAAAATAAATGCTCAGAAAAATGTTTAGAATCTAGAGTTTAAAATCAATAATAAAGAAAAAATAATTAAAAAAACATCAAATAAGTGTACAAAGAAGAAACATGGGATTGTTAAAAAAAAATACTGCTAATAAAAATATCTTTAGAATCTTTAAAACTGTGTTTTACTCGAGAAAGTTGAAAGTAATTGTGCCTTCAATAGAGAAATTTCACTCTTTTTAAAAAATAATTTAAAATAAATAAGGGTCTATGAAATACTGCCAAATGTAAAAAAAAAATTTTACTCATTAGTAGCATAAAAAATATTTTTAAATTTATTACTAAATTCCAAAAACAGTTCATTGTATGGACGACGTCCCTAATACGTCACGATTCGGTTGAGTTTTGAACTTTGTTTTTGATCGTTTAAATTTAAATGTAACATCGTCACGATGCTTGATGTCACAATTGTCAAGTCCAAACATGTCGCGTTTTTTCAGACATATTTTTTTAACAATTTCGTTTGAAAAATTTAATTAATTTTTCTTTCTATTTCACGTATTTTTATCGGTATTCCTAGTATGTGATATTTCTATATAGTACGTAAAAAATTTGGAGTTGTGCCATTTTTTATCTCTCAGTTGCGACATGGATATCGGATATTCATTTCAAAATGTTTAACGTATTCAATGTCTAGAAAATGTCTTACATACATGTGTTTTTGAAACCCTGTCACATCCAAAACCACGATGATCAGTATGGGCAAGAAGATATATTAGCATATTTTTAAAAATATTTAGAACAAAGATTTTTTTATTTTTTAAATAAAATATTTAAAAAAAACAAATGGTTGCTTACTTCTCCAGGGGAGAAGCGAGGGAAGCGCGGCACAATATCAGACTCCCCCCTTCCCCCGTCTCGTTTCATCCCTGCAGAAGTAAGCAACCATTTGCTTTTTTTGATTTTTGATTTTCTAAAATTTTATTCTTTCCAAAAAAATATTTTAATGTGCCAATATGTCTTCTTGCTCATACTGATCATCGTGGTTTCGGATGTGACAGGGTTTAAAGAACACCCTGTATATTTACATTGGTAATGTTTCGTTTTCGGCGTTGATCCTTTTAGATCCAAGCTATTGAAAATTATTCAAACATGGCGTCGGTCCTGTTAACACAGGAAAAACGACAACACGAAAACTAGTTTCGTCCCAGCCGGGTATCGAACGCGGGCACTTCCGAGAACTGCGCCTAGTATGCGCCCCGGCAAATATCAGCCATTTTGATTCCCATGCGATTTTAGAGCCGAATAATATGATATAAGGCGGGCATCGGATATAATAACATGTTGGCGCACGGTTATGGGCCTTTCCTGGGTATTATTTGGACGAGTTGAGGTATCGGAGAAATTAAGAGGGTGAATATTTCAACCACTTTTTGCCGAGTTATTTCTCCACCAATATTTCTTAAAATATCTGTTCATTCATGTTATAATTTATTTATTGACAGACTTATGCAGTCCATTCCAACGATGGTATATACAATTTTCTTATAATAAATACAGGTACTAATCAAATAAAATATAACAAAATAATTAACATATTACACCAGAGATAAAGAACATTTAAGAGAAGGTAATATAGAAGTCTAGGAATCTACAGGGCTTATGACCTGTCAATAGCTGGTTCAAGTGGCCACTTTACACACTGTGTAACATTCACCGTTCTGCTCATATTTGAACATCTATATTCCTTCAATTCTTTCATCTGTTGATGTTTGTGAAGTTAAAGAGCTGAAACCTTTATTTATGCGGGTGAGATTCATCAAATTGAATTATTTCACCTACATACTAGGCAACGCCTGAAAATGTTATTTTTTCAATTTTTTATACTTCTTCATGGACCAGGTGGATTTATCAACAATATTTTGAGTTTGTCCAAATTTTTGTAGACAAGGACTGGATTCAACTCCCTGGGGAGCTGTCATTTAACCTAACCTAACCCATCCGTACAATCCTATAGATTTGTAATGCGTTTGTATGAGTTTTACAAACGCGCCAGCTTTAGTTAAACCATTAATTAATTGTTAACAATATTTTGAGTTTGTCCAAATTTTTGTAGACAAGGACTGGATTCAACTCCCTGGGGAGCTGTTAACATTAACAAATTACAACAGAGATGAAGAACATTTAAGAGCAGGTAATATAGAAGTCTAGAAAAAAAAAACTAAATAAAATGGACAAAAAAAAATTGATCCGGTCTATCTTAGTGATTTTTTAAATCTATAAAGACTTACATCAAAAAAGTCCAGATCTTGTCTCGAGTTTACAATGCGACACAATCGGGACATTGGCGCATGCAAGCAATAGTTTGTGCTGTGCTGATCAAGGAACAGAACATTATTATTTCGCAACAGGCGGATCGGAACATTTAATGCCACTTGTTCCTGTAATGATGGTACATCAATTAAGCCATTCAGCAAATTAAACATAAATATGGAGTCAATGTTATTTCTACGTTTTTGTAGACTTGAGATTTTAAACATTGACTCCATTTCCTCGTAAGTGCAGCCTCCCCTCTCGAGGCCGATCATCCATGCTACTTTTCTTATCAAACGATGTTGCACCGATTTGATGTTATTCATCCGGCCTGCATAGAAGGGAGACCAGATCACGGAGGCATATTCTAAAATAGGACGAACCAGTAAGCAATATAGTGTTTTAACTGTGAACATATTAGTAAAGTCACTAGATGTCCTGCTAACAAAACCTAAGAGTTTTAGTGACTTGTTAATCATAGCGTCGTATCTAACGAAAAAGGACACATTTGCAAACAACGTTGTAGTTGGGAAACAACGTAATGGAAAGTGAAAAACGTACATTATAAAATTATTTTATTTATTTTTATTTTATTAATTTTACACGCCCATAAAGCTTTTACACACATGAAATTTATATAAAATATGATTATATAAACAACATTAAATTTAAAAAATACAATATAAAGCAACAAAAGATAGAACAGTGTTTTTTTTATTTATTTTTTTTTATTTGTTAATTTATTGCAAAAAAAATACATACATACTTAATAATAGGGAATCTATATAAAACCAATTAATGTAAAATGAAAACGGAGTGTTCTCTGTTTATGATAGTCTCCATCTAACATAGCACAGCCTGTTCTAAGATGGAGATTTTTTATCTTTAGAGTTCAGTTTAGAAGTAAAGTTGGTATAAAAAAAAGAAGATGAGTATATAATCAACATAAATTTTAAAAAAAAAACAATATAAAGAAATAAAAGATAGGAACAGTGTTAAGAAGTATAGTTTGTATAAAAATAAAAAGATGAGTGTATTAACAAAATAAATTCAAAAAAATACAATATAAAGTAATAAAATATAGAACTGTGTTTAGAAGTTTAGTTGGTTTTAAAAAAAATAAAAAACAATCATATTTATTTTTTAAATAAGCTAAAGAAATGCAGTTATAGGTTTAAAGCAGCTAGGTACATAATGTTATAAAATACAATATGAACAGAATATTAAGTTCTATTTGACATTGATATTTAAAATTTACAAGACTCACGTTAAAGTGAGAATAAATATAATAAATAATAAATAATCTCAAAAATATTATTAGACAAACATACATATATTTCAACAACTATGGTGAAGGTGAATAGCGGGTTTTATTGGTGTCCTGACGAAGAGACGGGTACGGCTCGAAACCGCTAGACATGAAAAGGTCGGTAAGTGGTAATTTACAAATATTGAATAACAATTAGAATTGGAAAAATAATTATGAAAGTAGGTTAAATGATGTCGAAATGCGACCCCTCAGGCGAATGTGCGGTAAAACGATGTATGATAGGTGCACAAATAATGTCGAGATCCGTGAACTATGTAAGGCTGAGACTCGCATTATCGACATAATCATGAACATGGACACTTCATGAACTCGGCAATAGTTATTCCCACGTATCTGATATATTTAGTGTAGCGTATTGTTCCTATAGAACAAACATTTGAACTTTTTCAAAGATGGTTAATGGTAATTATATTTATTTATTCATGCATTTCATAATACATACAGTTTTTTGTTCACTTTGCCCAGCTGTATGAAACAGTACTTATGATTTTCTTGTTGTTTTACTGTAGAATGTTTCATTATTTAAACTTTCTACTGAATATACTGTATCATTTTTAGGTTAATTTTTAAAAATAAATCTTGTATAATTCTAGGTTTTTTTTATTATAAATCTTGGGTTTAAGGAAATTTATGTTTAAAAAATATATATATATATATTAAGCCAAATATGTTAGTATTTTAAATGTTTGTAAAAGGTAGATTTGCCGTTTATGTTAATAAAATAATATAATCAAAAAAAGGGTGCGGCGTTGGTTCAGACATGTAGAGCGAATGGACGGCGAAAGAACGGCTTAAAGGATCTGCGATGCGAGTGTTGACGTATGCAGAAAACGAGGAAGACCGAGAAAGACACGGCACGATCAAGTCCATTAAATACTTTAAGATGGACATGCGAAGAGTAGGAATAATCGGCGTGCGTGCATGAAAATATGTATAAATGTAGAGGAAGCGAGGTCTGTATGCAAAGACATAGTGTTATGGCGTTCTATCCTCTCTGCCTACCCCTACGGAGAAACGGCGCTATGTTTTGTTTGTTTTAAGTTCATGTTTCAATAATTTGTCTCAATCTGTTCTATTGAAATATTACGTATTGTATATTTTTCAACTTATTTTTAAATGTACCTACACTTAAGATAATATTTCGTTTTATACTAATTATCCTTACACTGTATAATATTCACCAGTCTGAAGATGCCCAGTAGAGGGTGAAATCGCTAATGGGTAAAAATAAATAAGTGGAAGTGTACCAAGTATTTTTAAAATTAATAACTTATATGTAAATATAAGTTATTACATCATTTTGTTTGTTTGTTTTTTAAGCTTGAATTTTAATTTTGTTCCTGTCATCTAAAAGTCCTTTGGGCGCATATAATAAAATAAAATAATAAATCTGTATGATATGATGGAAATTATAAAAAAGGCATAAATATTAATGTATGCATACAATAAACAATACAAATCACTAATCCCCCAAACTCTTCCGGGGCGTGGAATTCCCGCTTTTTATTGCGTTGTTCGGCAAAAAACATAAATATTTTAGATGTTTTTCCTTTACCAAAGTCGACTAACCACTGAGATCCAATAAAACTCTGCAGTAACATGGCATTTATGTGGCCACAAAAAACCGAGGATTCGTGCGAATGAGTGATGAGTCCGCCTAGGCTATTTTCCTTAATCACATCATAAAAGAGCGAATTCTTAGCAGGCTGCGATTCGAAGAAATGCAAGAAATTATGTTCTTTAACGCTTAAAAGACTGTGGTAAATAATCCCTTTGCGCGCGGTGATGTAACATCGTGTTACCACAATCAAAAGACGGAATATTCTAAAACTCATGGAGACATACAGTTTAATAAATATTTATTAAATATTTTTTCATTTCGTTACTTTTACATTTATTATATTGAACATAATTTAAATTATTGTATTAAGTGTAAACAATTTTTTTGGTGTGTGCATGAGTTTCTTACTCTAATATACAAAGAAATTGGCAATATATGTGTACATACTGTTTGTTTACCTAATGAAATAAATAAAATAAATAAATAATTTCTATTCCATAATTTATAAAAATAAACACATAATTAACATATTACAACAGAGATGAAGAACATTTAAGAGAAGGTAATTTAGAAGTCTAGGCATCTACAGGGCTTATGACCTGTCAATGGCTGGTTTAAGTGGCCACTTTACACACTGTGTAACATTCACCATTCTGCCCACATTTGAACATCTATATTTCTTCAATTCTTTCATCTGTTGATGTTTGTGATGTTTGTTATGGATGTGTCTTCATCTCTGTTGTAATATGTTTATATAAACAGCTCCCCAGGGAGTTGAATCCAGTCCTTGTCTACAAAAAATTGGACAAACTCAAAATATTGTTGATAAACACATAATTTAGCCCGGTCGTAGCAAAAAAAAAACATCAATTCGCCGCTCATAATTCACGCGGGCGTCCCCCATCACTGTCAAATACCGACTGAATTTGTTTCACACAACATGGGCTACAGAAAAGCGTCTCTGTCTTCCTTGTTATGTGTTCTATCTTCGTGCTCTCTCTAATACAGATGTATTGCTGTATTTTCAGACATCATTTTCTGGGTGGCAAGGTTGAATATTTTGTATCATAATCCAGCATACTTCATCCCACACTGTTTAGTCGCGAAGAGATCTACGAAAAGCCGGAAGATCTATCCCAAATAATTCCAAGTCGTGTGATGAATTGACTAATCTACACATTCTGGATATTGGGGCATAAAAACCAAAGTTGCTCTTAGAAGATTTTATAAATAGCAGTTTTGACTTCTGGTGACACGGTTAGGAACATGAAAAGAAATTGATCGCAACAGAGATGGGACATCACTTAAAGCATTAAGTATTTTGAAAATGCATATAAGGTCCATCTCAGTTCTACGTCTCTCCAATGAAGACAGATTAGGAGATTGCTCTATTTCAGAATAGGAATAATTACCCCTTTGTAATTCGGGCAACCATGCCACTTTTCTTAGAAAACGGTGTTGGACAGACTCGATATGGTCAATATGAGTCCTGTAGAATGGAGACCAAATAGGAGAAGCGTATTCTAGATGGGGCCGAACTAGTGAGCAATAAATAGTTTTGATGGTATTAATATTTTTGAAGTCCGCCGTCACCCTATTGATAAAACCGAGAAGTTTGAGAGATTTGTTTACAACATTATAGGAGAGTTTACTATCTAAAGTAATTCCAAGATTGTTTATTGACGAAACCATTGAAAGGGGAGTATTTTTTAGTTTATTTTTTAATTGAGCTCGTTTTCAGAACTATCGGAATCGGATTCTGCCTGTATCAGAAATAACCGTCGAAATAGTGACTGCTTGGCTGGTTATGTCAGTTTTTAGTGCGATGATATTTTTTTCCCGAACGTCGGGTTGTGAATTTTCTCGGATATTACCGGTGTAAGTTTTCTATTTAACATGTTTTTTAGGAGGTGAAAGTGTCCACCACGTTATTAATACGAGGGTTGTGTAAAAAATAAGGTCCGCATTTTTTTTCAGGTTTAAGGCATTTTTTATTTGAACGGAAAAATACGTCATTGGAAAGCTTAATTTCTTAACTATTTTTCAACATAATCACCAGATTTTTCAACGCATTTTTGTTGACGACTAATCCACTTTTGGAATCCAGCTTCAAAGAAGTCCGCCGCCAGTCCGTGGAGGAATTTGGTGACCGCTTCCTGCACTCTTTCATCAGCCTCGAAACGTTGTCCACCCAAGTGTTGCTTTAATTTTGGAAACAAGTGAAAGTCACTCGATGCAAGATCAGGGCGCCTGTTCAGCGAGATCCCAGCCAAAATTTTCGATTAAATCCTCGGTTTGGCGAGAGACGCGCGGGCGCGCATTGTCGCGGTGGCTTTCGTCAGTCTTCCTCTCCGGCGATTTTGGATGGGTCTTCTGAGTTTTTTCAAGGTCTCGCAATAATTTTCCGAATTTATTGTAGTCCCTCGAGTCATAAACTCAACAAGCAGGACGGTCATCGAATTCCTGCACGGACTGGCGGCGGACTTCTTCGAAGCTGGATTCTAAAAGTGGATTAGTCGTCAACAAAAATGAGTTGAAAAATCTGGTGATTTTATTGAAAAATAGTAAAAAAAATTAAGCTTTCCAATGATGTATTTTTCTGTTTTAATAAAAAATGCCTTAAAGCTGAAAAAAATTGAGAACCTTATTCTTTATCGTATCGTATCATAAAGAATTTCCGCTAAGAGTTTACTAATTAATTTAAAAAAAATTCAATCCTAAAAAATAAAAACTACTATGCCTTGATAAGTTCTAATTTCTCTTGTCTTCTAAAAGACCCAACAAAGGAAAAACGTAATTAAGTCGAGGTAATTTAATGTCACAAGTCACAGCACGAGCGCGCACCCTCTTCAAAGAAAGCTTTTCTTTTTGCCTGTCCTTTCCTCTGTATGCGTGGGAACATTCAACCGAGTCAGTGATGCGAACGAAAGGTTTTAATAATTACATAGATCGATTAACACACTAGCAAATTATCGAGTTGTGTGTAATGTAATGTATTTATTTCTTCTTCTTCTTATGGTTCCTCTCCCCGATGGAGGTTGGAAATCATCATTGCGATTCTTACTTTATTGGCAGGTGCCCTGAACACGGACTGAGTGCTGCAATGGAACCAGTCGCGCAAGTTCTTAAGCCGAGAGATGCGCCTTCTACCTGCACTGCGTCTCCCTTCAATCCTTCCCTGTAGACTGACTCACCTCTCATCACATGTCCAAAGTTCTCAAGTTTTCTTTTCTTTATGGTATTCAGTACCTCTTTATCTTTTTCCATCCGTCGGAGAACATCGTCTTTTCGGACTGTATCCACCCAGGAGATTTTTAATATCCTCCTGTAGCACCACATTTTAAAGGCTTCGATCTTTTTTGAAGTGTTTTGGGTGAGTGTCCACTGTCCACGTTTCGACGCCGTAAAAAAGTACTGAGAAGACGTAACATCGAGTAATGCGCATTCGGAGGTCTAAATTAAAGTCTCTACTGCAAAGAAGGTCACGCATCCTGAAAAAGCGCCACCTCTATTCTGACTTTGATATCTTGCAAGTGATCCCATTTATCATTCAGCCAGCATCCTAAATATTTATATTGATGAACTATGTATTTATTTAGAAAGTTGTAAAACAAACCTTAACAACTAATTATAACCAACATTTTAGAGAAGGTAATATTTTAGTCTAGGCATCTATCTTCAGGGCTGATGACCTGTCATTGGCTGGTTTAAGTGGCCACTTTACACACTGTGTAACATGCACCATTCTACCCATATTTTAACATCTATATCCCTTCAATTCTTTCGTCCGTTGATGTTCGTGAAGTTAAAGAGCTAAATCCTTTGTTTATGCGGCTAAGATTCAACTGATTGAATTATTTCACCTACATACTAGGCTTGGGTTTTGCATGTTGGTTTGATTGATGTCCTGACGAAGAGACGGGTACATCTCAAAACCGGTAGACATAGAAAAGTGGTAAGTGGTACTACACACTACATACTACAAAAATGAATAGAAATGTGCCTACTGCCGACTGCGACACGGTACAAATTACTAGTACTTAAACACACACTTTTTTCTACAAAACACTCAGTTTACCCTGAAAATGGCTCCTGCAATGGTAGATAAAACGTCAGAACAAATCGAACACACATGGTATCACTCAAAAAGAAACATATTGTAATTTTGAATTCACGCAAAAACTGTCATTCCATTGGCCACGCCACTAATACGTCACGATTCATGTTTATTTGTTCCTTTAGCTCAATCAAAAATAACTATCGACGTGCTAATATGCGACGTGATAACGATTTCTCATCATGGTTGTTTATCGTATTCGCAATCACAATGGAACATCGTATAGTAAGCTAGACATACCTTCACTTAATCCTCTTATTGTCAATGGTACCAATATTCAGTACAGGAAATCCGTAAAAAATCTAGGAGTACTAATGGATGAACATCTCTGCTGGCGAGCTCATACTAATGAATTAAGCCGCAAAATATTTTTCAGTCTACACTCACTTAGAAGGTTGCAAAAATTCTTACCCATTAGTACTAAATGCACTCTTGTACAAGCATTACTACTACCCATTCTAGATTACGCTGATGTTTCCATGACTGATTTAAGCTGTGAGCAACTCGATAAACTTCAACGACTTCAGAATACATGCATAAGGTACATTTTTGGTCTTAGGAAATATGACCACATTTCTGATTATCGTAGGCAACTGAAATGGCTCAAAATTAGACAGCGGAGAGACTATCACTCCCTCTCACTTCTGTTCAATGTACTTCATAGTCCTAACGCTCCTATATACCTGTGTGAAAAATTTCAACGCTTATCAGTTCATGGTTTACCTCTTCGTTCTCATTCTCAAGGCACTCTCTTAATACCCATACACAATTCCTCTTTCTTCTCTAACTCATATAGTGTCCATGCGGCTCGACTGTGGAATCATCTCCCATCCACCATCAAAGATGTTACTACATTATCTCTGTTTAAATCACGTCTGAAGAAAAATCTCCTTTCTCTTCCTTAATCACTCCTCCTTTCCTTTTTCCTCTTTCCGCTTTTTTCCTTTTTCCCATTGAGTAATAGTTTTGATTTAAGGTAATTTTTAAACAAATACGTTTATTTCTATTTTTATATATTTTTCACTTTTTAATCTTTTTTTTTTTTTCTATTGAATATGTTCTGTAACTTGAATTATAAAAATAAAACTTTTATTTTATTGGTTGGTTGGAAGAAATTGCCATTTGGCAATAAGCCCGCCAATGTACAAATAACATTATGTACAAAAAGTTAAATAAATAAATAAACATCCGTAAACACATAATATTAATTGTCAAAATATTTACGTTTCATGACGTATAATCCTGCTGCGCAATCACATATTTTCACAGGTGTAAGTGTCGGCCTTGTGGTGTAATGGTCAGCGCGTTTGCGTACCATGGAAGGGGTCTCGGGTTCGATTCCCGTACCTGAAGCGTAAGACTGATCACCTTACCTTCATGTAACAAAATTGATCGAGATGTGCTGCGATTGGTGTACCAATCAGGGCCCTATGCACTGTGGAACTTAAACCAGCCAATGACAGGTCATAAGCCCTGTAAATGCCAGGATTTCCGTATTCCCTTCTCAAAAATTTAACTATCAATTTTTGTTTTAATGTCGTAATGTCCAGAATATGTAGATTAGTCAATTCGTCACACAACTTGTAATTTTTTGAGATGGATCTTCCGGCTTTTCGTAGATCTCTCGCCACTCAAACAATCTTGGATGGATTGACATGGTTTAGCTCGAAGTCTTCTTTATATATTTATTAATGTATTAATTTTTTTTTATACAGAATAATGTTGTAATGAATAATCATGCCTATCGTGTTTATGAATATATTGTATAGCATTATTTTATTGCCCTTTTTTGTCTTTGCTACATGGTTTTACGTCCTTTTTGTTCAGTTTACTGTATCGTATATATATTTCTTCATGTAACTGTTGTAATTGGCTTAAGCATTTATAATAAACTAGCTGACCCGACAGACGTTGTCCTGCCCGAACGTTGGCTTGCCTTGGAAAAATACTTTTTATTGATAAGTAGGTACCCAGGTACTTGCTTGTGATTGATTTTCAAAACTAAAAATTTTTAATATTCAAATATTAAATTCAAGTAGGTACTTGTTTATGGTTGAATTCCAAAACATAAAATATATATTTTTTCAAACATGGCATTCTTTTTGCAAACGTCAAACACCGGTTTTCTAACCAACAGAGGGGTGTGCTAATGTTGGAATACGATTTTTTTAAATGTATTGAATTTGATATTTAGTATTACCAAAATATCTAGTAAAAAGAAATAAACGGGTAGAGATTATAAGGAATTTGAGGAAAGAATCTGATTGAGATCCACAAAAAACAAATGCTGTTTGTAAACATTCAAAAACAAACTTTTTTACACACAAAAAAACAAAATCTTTCCATTTTTTTGTCAATGCACTCGTCTCGAATGCAACCCTGGTATATCGATGAATAAAACATTTATGCTCTTTACCTATTTTTTACACATTAGATTGAAGATTTTAATATCTACGAACACGCACAGCACAAAGATCTATTTATCTATTATTATATTTCTCTGAAAACCGCACGTAAATCGGTTGAGCCGTTTAGAAGGAGTTCAGTGACATCACACGTACAGACGAATTATAGATCAATTGAGCGTCTCATTTAAATTTTCTGAATAAAGATAAATAAATAAAATTCTTAAACTAACATACAACCTACCCTACCTGACCTCTACGACTGAACTGTACAAAAAAACACACCAGTTTGACATAAACTACTTGACTAAAATTGAGACCTTAAAAATTGTGCACAAAATAACACTGGGAAACATACAAGACGACGACATAATATTAGTCAAAAATGCTGACATACATAAATATAACACCAGACAACAACAACACTATCATATTGAAAGAGCAAAGACAAACACAGGACAGTCAAAAATACTACATAATGGACTTAAACACTACAACGACCTACCTTACTACTTGAAAACTTTTAATGGAGACAAATTTAAAATCAATCTGAAAAAGCACATGATGACTGAACTAACTAGACTAGACGAGACATAAAATGACTAGACAATATTAAATTTCTAATGTAACCCTAACGGGTTTTTTAAAATTGTAAATAAATAAATATAAAAAAATATATATCAAAAAGATAACGCTGCAGTCGGTAGATCAATTGAGCGTCTCATTTAAATTTTCTGAAAATCCATCGTAAAATCTTTAATATTTTTAAACACCGTAAAGTTTATAACGATTCGAATCTTGTCCGTGTATTTTTAATATCTGTATTCCCGCTGTTTGGCAATGGCGGGAGAATGTTTCCACTTCCGGAGCATTTCTACAGAATTTTATTTATGACTGCTTTGTATAATGGCTCGTTTTTTTTATCTGCATCTTTTTACAAACTAACTGATTAGGAAAAACGTTTTAAAAAAATAAATAAAACAACTTTGTTTTTAATCACTAATTTTTATTTTTCACCGACCGGTTTCAAAGCAAACAAGCTTTGTCGTCAAGGTTTACGTAACTAATGAATTGATTCCTTTTTTTATATTTATCATGTTCACTAAATACTACACGTGGACCCAATAAATCAAATCGTTTTTTCCTTACACGGGTGGTAATTTCATATCATTATTTTCGAAGTAGGACAGGAGAGGACTAAAAGAAATTTGTTTATTTGCTTATTTATTATTGTTTTCTTATTATGAATCGCTTTTTTTATTTCTAAGTTGTCTAATTTTAATATTTTATTTTCAACATGAAGTACTTTTAATCCAGTGTCTTTATTGAAGTTATGATTATTTTCTATCAGATGATTGGCGAATTCAGAAAAATTATTATTATTTAAGCATGTTAAGTGTTCTTTTACTCTAATGTTAAAAGTTCTTTTAGTTTATCCAATGTAGATTGAATCGCAATCATTACAATTTAATTGGTATATTCCAGATTTATTATATTTATGGACTTTGTCTTTGTGATTTTTTAACAATGTTCCTATATTATTAGTTGTGTAGAAAGCCGGTTTAATGTTGTATGCTAGAAATTTTGAAAATATATTATATTAATTAACCAACAATTAATTAACATATTACAACAGAGATGAAGAACATTTTAAAGAAGGCTATTGCCTAGAAGTCTAGGCATCTACACGGCGTATGACCTGTCATTGGCTGGTTCAAGTGGCCACTTTACACACTGTGTAACATTGACCATTCTGCCCATATTTAAACATCTATATTACTTCAATTCTTTCATCTGTTGATGTTTGTAAAGTTATTACATTTTGATCAAATACGCTCTCTTTATAGTTCATCAATAAGTGTGCATACATATTTTCTCCAATATAATTTGTTCTGTGCATTTTATTTTCACTGTATTAATAATTGTCAGCGCGTTTGTCTACTATGCCAGAGGTCTCGGGTTTTTCCCGGCATGGTTGACATGAAATATTTATTTAAAATTGTGTTTTTACAATATAATATTTCAGCCCCTGGACTGGTACCTGAAGCGTAAGACTGATCATCTTACCTTCATGTAGCAAAAATGATCAAGATACAGTGCGATTGGTGTACCAATACAGTGCCGTATGCACCATCAGGTGCGGAAAGGGAATGATGATAAATGATGATGTATTAATTATTATTATGATGAACACAAAATATTAAATAAAAAACACGCTTATTTAAAATAGCAAATAAATAAACTTAAAATATTAGAAATCAAACACTGATTTGAGTCTATTTATTATTTATTTGACACTTTATATACATATACAATAAATATACATATAAGGGCGGGCATATTGCCTTAAGGCAATTTCTTCCTACCTATCCAAACCGTTCAGTTTGAGAAAATTATAAATACATGGACATATTGAATCTAACAATTTTGTACAAAAATTAAAATCAAAGATTAACAAAAATAAATACATATGAAAAAAAATTAACACTATTCTATAAAGAGAGGAGAGGGGATGGGAAGGAAAGAAGAAGGATAAAGGAACAATTTAAATATTTAGATAGTGACATTTCAATCTTGACTTAAATGTAAATAAAGAAGGGGCGTCTCTAACATTAGTGGGTAGATTGTTCCAAAATCGAGCGGCTACTACTGTGAAAGAGGAGGCAAGAAATTTAGAGCGATGACAGGGTATTAAAAGGTTTCTCTCGTTACTAGAACGAAGAGATAGTCCGTGTTGTGAAAGAGGTTGGATGAAGTATACTGAACACTTTATTTGATTTTTACAAATATAAAAAACATAAAAATAATCTTCACATTCCTTTGAGAATGCCCTAACAAGGCGAAACGACTGTCACGAAAATTTTGTAAAAATAAAATAAAGTGTTCAGTAGACTCAAATCAGTGTTTGATTTCTAATATTTTAGGTTAAAATATGGAGTTCTACAAAATAAACACCAAATCAATCAGTAAATAAATATATTACATTTTCTTAAGCGATTGTTTTTTTCGCTCTAATCCAAATGAATTCGCCAAAACAACCATGGCGCTAAGGAGGAAGAAGAAAGAAGAAAGAAAAAGGAAAAGCACAGTGCATGATTTGGTCCCGAACCCCTAATCTCATTTAGAGGATGGGGGGTGTATAGGAAATGCCAAAAAAAAAAGTTATGTTAGGTTAGTTTGTTAGGTTCGCGTGTATACTATTTATAAAAGATTTATCAAGAAGGTAGTCAACAATTTTTCAAAACCGAGTAAGTTCTATTTCGTTTCTTAAAAATAAAAGCATTTACGGTTGGAAAATTCGTCTATCTAAAATCTTCGTGTTCCACTTTTTATTTTCGTTCCTTATCGTTTTAAACAACACAACACGATATTTATGATTCATTCAGAAGGCACAACGCATAAATATCTTATCCGAAACACGCATCCATTCAAAGCTAATGTGAAAATTTATAACCTTTCGACAAATAATAATCAGTGGTGTCCTTCACGTGATACCTTTTACGGAGTCCCGCAGGGGTTTTTATTGTGCCCTTTATTAAAATATCCTTTTTCGTTTTATTATTTTTCAGGTAGTCCTGTTAACTGCATACTTTTGTGGCGTGGAGCTTGTCCGCTCATTATAATTAAATAATTCATGCTGTATTTTTATTTGCGTTCTCGTTATGTGTGAGATTTTTAAGCATGTTATTTAGCGAAATTTCAACTCATCACAACCGCGAATCTAACATTTAAATTAAATCCTGTCATACTATTGCAAATGATTATAATTATTAATTTCAAAGTAGCTAAGTAGAGAATGGGCCGCGGACTAGGTAAAGGCTACGTTTAAAGCTTTTGAAATGTTATTAAAATAATAGCAAAATTAAATGTTATTAAATATTTGCACATAACCACTTACCTACTTTTTTATGTCTACCGGTTTCGAGACGTACCCGTCTCTTCGTCAGGGCACCAATTAAACCAACATGCAAACCAACATGCAAAACCCACAATACAATTTTCTGGTCCGGCGACTACGGAAGGAGGTCCCAACACAATGCCCGTACGAGGTTTTCGCGTAGCCTAAATTTCTTAATACCGAGAACGCGTACGATGTTTGCTCGGAGAAACTTTTCATATATAGCTCCAAGAGTGTTCAATGTCTTGGATGAACATATTAAGTTCTCCAAAACAACGTCTATATTTAAGATGAAGATCTATAATTGGATTGTATCGAGGGGTAGAGACCACTGTATGAGATTGCTTCGGAATTTTTAATTTTTTAAAATTTTAATTTCATTGATAGACCCTTACGGGTTACATACATTTAACAAAATATTTTTACTTTTAAAATTCACATTCTACTGTTAATAATAATATTTTTAACATCTTTTGTAAAGGTTGTCTGAGTCTTTTGTTTAGTTTTGTCTGGTAGTTTATTATATAATTTCAGTCCATGGTTTATTAGTCTCGATTGTCCTTTTCTCGTTTTAAAAGGTTGTGTATGATATTTTTCTGATATTCTCGTATTGTGTTCATGTTTACTACAGTTTTTTTCAAGTTTTAATTCTTCATCTACAATTACATCAGTGGCTAATTTATGAATAAATTTTAAGGATTCTAGTTTAAAGAGTTCAGTTACATTTAATTGTTTAGTTTGTTTAAAAAGTTCTTTAGTTGCTGTTAGATAGGGTAGGTCATATACTAACTTCGATATTTTATTTTGCTGTCTTTGTATTATTATTATTATTATTATGGATAACTTATATAGCGCCATTTTCGTAATAAAAATACCTCAAGGGCGCTTTACACAGTGATTCTATTGTTAAATTAATTTAATTGAAGCTTTTAAATTTGTAATTTAATTAAAACAATTTATTTTGTTGTCACGTGCTACGGATTTATTCAAATGATTTAGAGAACAAGTGGGTTTTGAGTTTTTTCCGAAACATCATTTCACTTTCACAGCCTCGCACCTCTGCTGGGAGAGCATTGGTGCGACCTGCGACCGCAAATGCGCGTTCACTAAATTTAGTGCGCTGTTTGCGTAGAGGTATAATAACTTTTCCTCTCGCCGTAGACGTAGCTGATCTACGCGTGAGACGCCTGTCAGCTAGTTCATCTGGAATGCATAGTTCCCTTAGATATTCCGGAGCAGAGTTGTGCAGTGACTTATACATAAGCCAACAGAGTTTGTATTCGACCCTCTGTGGAAAACGTAGCCAGTGGAGTTCCCGAAGTAGTGGAGTGCCAGGGAACACGTTTGCTAAACGGATATAATTACCTATTTTGGTACATATCAACACATCAACAGTATTTACACAAACAATTCAGAAGTTCCTTAGTGTCTAATGGGCGACCCGTGATAATCGTACATTAACCCTTTATAGGACGGGACCATTTTTTTGCATTTTTGATGAAAACTTGATTAAAGCCGATTAATGTCCTTCTATGAAGTAATGATAAATTATTTTTAAAAATCCCTATCATTTGTAAAAAGCACCTAACGTTTAGGAAACAATAAACTGTTAACGCACGGTGGCAAACATTTCGACCACTTTTTATTTGTTGGTAAAATTAAATTGTTTTACAAGATTACTACTAACTAAATAAACCAAATATTTTGAAATATAGTTTATTATTGAAAATCACATTGAAAAATACAAAAAAAATTATACAAAACTTACAACCACGTAATATGTAGAGAATAAAATTGAGTTAGAATGATATGGCGCAAAACATTTTTTTGCAAAGTTCTATTTCGCACGAACTGCATATTAGATTGCTGCGTTTGACTAGTTTTTTTTGTGCTGCGATATGCACACCTTTTCCACGTACCAGTTATTGGTATATGGTTGCCAATATTTACATGTCTAATGGATTCATTCATTTATGGAATTCATATATGTCAAATCCAGGGTATGTTCCTTTTGTGTAGCACATAAGTTACTCTTATGTATAATTTCAATCATAAATGATATTTTCAACAAGTTAGAAAAAAAATAATACAGACTTTTTGTATCAACGCAGTATTTAACACCAAATTGATGACTGAAATTTGTTTAAGAAAATTGGTTTGCATCCCCTCCGTTCTTTGTCCAAGTAAAATCGGATTTGTTGGTACTGGAGTTGCCATTTGGAAGAGGCGTATTTAGTTCCTCACTGGAACTGCTACTATAATCAAGAGGTGGGGCCAGGTTTTCTGGAGATGGTATGTAATCGGCATCTGCCACCAAATCATCGCTATAGTCTAAAAACGTGGTATCTTACATTGCTTGAGACGTTCTAATGGTTGATAAGAATGGTCCGTATGCATCAGCTGTTGTAGTGGTATGTCGGGAAAATGTTGAGTGGTGTTTGGGTAAACTATCTATCTTCTGAATCAAAGTCGCCTGCAACATCCGATTTGTCGGCCATTTCATAATTTCCTTCATTCATATAATATTCACCTTCCTTTTCTGTCAATGGTCTCCTGTAATTATCTGCCATGTTCTAAAAGGGCGTTAAAATTAATAAAAAATGTTTTAAACATAATTTGAACTGAAATTAATACTATAAAAACGTAAATAAAATCCAATAAAGCAACAAAACAAAAATCAATATATTTTCGGGTTATTTTCTGATTTTATTATCTAATAACATGTCAGCCCTATGTTTTTGCAGCTCAAATTTAGTTTTAAAATATTAAACATATATATTACCATAGAAAAAATATTATGGTACAATAAAATACGTGATAAAAATATTTCAAAATTAAATATTAGAAATCATATAATCTGTCGAATTTGACACATGGGTAAACATTTTTAACAAAATACTAAAAACTGCGAACATTAAATATATTTTTAGTATTTAATAATAATATATGATCATTAAAAAATATAAATCTTACCTGTTTTCTCCCTGTAGACGGTTTGGAATCAAAAAAACCAGAGAAACAAGTCGAGACACGTCCAAACAGCGCAAAGTTTCGCTCGGGAATGGTGGGTGGCAAACATAAGTGACACATATTTTGTTTTTGCCACCACTTGCACCACCGGTTTCAATTTGTACCAAAAATGACATTTATATTGACCACTGTCTGTTTACCTAATGAAACAAGTACATAAACATAATTTTAGATGGAAATTAGTAGAGATATTGACCTTTATTGAAAGTGGCACGTATATTTGCCACAGCTCTATAAAGGGTTAAAGAGCTCTCACGTGAAATACATCCGCTATAATACGAGTAGTTTCCAGACATAATACTGTAGAGAGTGAAGCGAGACTTGGTCTAGGAGTCTAGGGAGTCTAGGTATAGAGTTTAGAGCCTCGTTCCCTCCGCGAAGGCTAGCCGACGATGACTTGCACAAGCCCAAAGCTCTATGCCCTGTGATACTCCGTACAGTCAATACAGTCCATACAGTCCGTGCCGGACAACGCGGCGCTCGTGCTTATTTAACGTGTCTCGCGTCTGGTTAGTTCGTTGGTTGTCTAACTTTTACAGGCCGTCGTCCATTTTGCACTTGGGTCAACCTCGGCAGATAAATATTGGTCGCCAGAGGCGAAAATAGCTATTAACGATGGAGCCCTGGGCCCCGATTACAATGGGAAGTTAACATTTATCCTCAAAGTTATCTACAAAGTTAAATTACGTTTTCTGCATGAAAACCTAAAAATATGCCTACAATTTTGTCTTCTTAACATATTGAATAGTAGAGATATTGACCGACGAACATACTTTAAATGCCCATGCAAATATACTCATGTTCGTTCACAAATATTAATTATTTTTTTATAGAGGGATTATAATGGGGAGTTAACGTTTATCTTCAATTTTATCTACAAAGTAGTTTTCTGTATGAAAAGTATAATATGTGTACATTTTTTTCCTAAACATGTTCAATTGCAGATTGACGAAAAAAATATTTTAAATTTTCATACAAATATACACTTTTGTACAAAATTTCGATTTAACCTTATATCGGGGCCCTGGGCCAGTATTACAATGGAAATTTTACAGAGTTATCTTCAATAATTAAAATTTAAGTAAAATTTGAAAACATTGAATGCCGTAAAACCCCAACTATCTGGATTAATGAGTGCCAGATTTTTTTTACTTTTGAAATAATGCAGCGAATAAGGATCTTCAGCCCTACGGGAAATTGGATACATAAAATGTTTTCCTGCGCGCGGTAAAATTTAGAGCATTCAATTGTACCGCAAAGTTTCTTGAAAATGTACGAAAAAAATAATTATCAAAAACTAACATTATTGAGACGTTAAACCCGCAGTAATTTTATAAATACAAAACTTTAAAACATCATACAGATAAAAATATGATACCCAATAAAAGTGCTTAGTTTAATAGTCCATTAATAATTTTTAAAAACCACTGATTTTTCTCATGGAATCACATTTAATAATTACTTAAACATGTCCAGTAAAGTTAATTGCACAATTCGATTTTAATTAAATAAATAACGATTTAGACATTTGGCAATCCGGATAGCCGGATTTCGGATAAAAGTAGTATTTCTGTCATTTATTTATTTATTTATAAATGTATTGCATAAATAAGTACATTTTTAATACCAGGGAATCCATATAAAAGTAACAATATTTTGAGTTTGTCCAAATTTTTCTAGACATGAACTAGATTCAACTCCTTGGGTTATCCCTGTTAATGTTAACATATTACAACAGACATGAAGAACATTTTAGAGAAGGTAACATAGAAGTCTAGGCATCTTCAGGGCTTATGACCTGTCATTGGCTGGTTTAAGTGGACATTCTTCACACTGTGTAACATTCACCATTCTGTCCATAGTTGAAACCAGCAAATGACAGGTCATAAGCCATGTAGATGCCTAGACTTCTATGTCACCTTCTCCAAAATGTTTTTTATCTCTGTTGTAATATGTTAATGATATAAAAGTAGTAAATGACGAAACGAAGAATTTTTATCATGCAAATTTTACTACAGGTAACCATAGGAGATACTTCTTAATTTTTAACAAATATACACAATTTTGCACAGAAAATTCGATTTTTCTTTATCTACAACTGAAGATAACTCTGTTGACTCCCCATTGTAATGAACTTGAACCCACTATCGCCCCCAACACGGCTACAGCGCCTACCGGGAGGCGGTGGCGCCTAGATTGAGAATCTTTGGTCTGCTTCAAACAAGACGAGGGTATAGAATAAACTCCTAGAGAGAACGATATGTCTTTGATATATTACATAATGTACTTACTTTATTGTATACGAATACATACATCAGACTCGAAACTATGTAATGAATATGTGTGTATGTGTACGTAGACTTTAATCAGAATCCTTTGGAATCCAGACGTAGACGCGACTCTCGAATATCGCTTGATAAAACTTTATTGGATTTTTCGAACCTGGAATTCCGAAGAATTTATTTGTGCTTTGTAACATTCCGCGATATTGCTATTTGCATATTACTTGATCGAGATAAGAGTATGAAATGATGGATAAAGCTGTTTAGAAAGCGACAAAATACGATTTATTTATTTATTTTTTATCATACGGTACAAGTGCCCTTTACAATCTAAAATATACAAAATAATGAGTTAGTTAGATATACAAAAATTTTAAAACAATATTTAAACATGGGTATAAATCACGTCTGAAGAAACATCTCCTTTCTCTTCCTTAATCTCTCCTCCTTTCCTCTTTCCTATTTCCTCTTTCCTCTTTCCTTTTTCCTCTTTCCTCTTTCCTCTTTCCTCTTTACTCTTTTTTTCCTTTTTCCCATTGAGCAATAGTTTTGATTTAAGGTAATTTATAAACAAATACGTTTATTTCTATTTTTATATATTTTTAACTTTTTAATATTTTTTTTTTCTGTTGAATATGTTCTGTAACTTGAATTATAAAAATAAAACTTTTATTTTATTGGTTGGTTGGAAGAAATTGCCATTTGGCAATAAGCCCGCCAATGTACAAATAACATTATGTACAAAAAGTTAATAAATAAATAAATAAAAATGAGAACTTTTTAAAATTTGAATTAAGTAAGGAACTCTGAAAAAAAATCTGGGCCATTCATCGGTTGGATTAGATCATACATATTATCTCGAACCGACAAGTCGGCAGAACATACCGAGATAGAAATAGTCCAGAAGTTTAGGTTACCTACCGTCTCGGTACGAACCGATGAAGATGGCCTTTATAATCGCAGCCCTGCTTATTTTCTATGACGCCTCTAGCTCTGTAGAGAAGCGTTGATAATACAAGTGTTTGAGCTATAGTAACCCGCTGCGTGGTTCAGATTCAATTATGAATGTAATCATTTTAGTACGGACGTTATATTGAAAGCCGGTTGATGGGGGGGGTGACTTTGCATTCACTCAATTATACATGTAGCCATGTCGAATCAAGACTATCTTATTGGATTAATCATCATCCTACCCCCTACCCCTGTTGGCACCCGACGGCGCACAGGACACTACACCAGATGCAGCGTATTTCGACCATCTTTTACATGAAGGTAAGTTGATCAGTCTTACGCTTCGGGTACCAGTCCCGGGTACCAGGACTGTAATATATTACAATTTTATGCAACAGAGATTAAGAACATTTGAGATAAGGAAATAAAATAGTCTGGGTATGCTCATCATAAGCTCAGGATTATCGACCATACCGCGCAACAATCGATAAAAATGTGTAGTCAAATACAGATTCCTTCTAGTTTCTAAACTGTTGTAGCCGAGCATACCCTGGAGAAACTCGGTCCGATAGAGCCGAGGATAATACCCGCACTCTCCCATGTAGAGATATCTCAAAAACTTCTCTTGGATTTTCTTTATCATAGAGAGTACTTTAGTTCATGTGGTCCCCAAATCATCGAGCCACTCTCGGGTCTACTTCGCACCGAAGAGTTCTCAGTACGCGGGTATTTTCAAAAACCCTGGCAGTACGCAGAACGAATCCTAACATTTTCAATGCATTACCACTGATTGTCTCTACGTGTTCATAAAATGTCAGGGTGCTAACAAATCTAACGCCCAGATCCTTAACATTTGATGTTTGTGTCAGATTCTGGTCATTCATTTTGTAGCAAAAAAATAGAGCTTTTTGGGCCCTAATGAAAGACGTGACCGAACACTTGGAAACATTAAACCTAAGTTTGTTACGCCTTCCCTTTTCACACATATTAATATCTACGGGGCTTATGACCTGTCATTGGCTGGTTTAAGTGGCCACTTTCCACAATGTGTAACATTCACCATTCTGCCTGTATTTGAAAATCTATGTTCCTTCAAATCTTCCATCTGTTGATGTTTGTGAAGGTCTACCAATCAATAAAATGACTCGCCTACAGTCTGTATTGACTGCCGCATTTTGTATTTTATTTATTTTAGATAGTTGTAGTTGCTTAACTAATAAACAATAAATGTGTACGATTATTCGAGCATCTAGAGTAATTCCTCTGTTATCTGGTCTCCACATTATGATGTTCACATCAAAAATATTGAATCAGTTCAACATCGATTTTTAAGAAAGATAGGCTGGCGGTTGGGCTTATCCAGAGACCAATATACGTCTAATGAGCTAGAAACTAGCTTAAATATATCTTCTCTTCAAGACCGTCGAAATTAATCTTACCTTCCAGTCCTATTTAAAATTCTCAACTCACTCTTTGATGCGCCTGAACTACTGAGCTCAATAAAAATAATATCCCAACTAGAAACCTCAGACAAAAATTACTCTTTCATACCGATAACCATAGAACTAACTATGGTTTTCATTCCCCTATGCCCAGAATTCTTAGGTCTTCCAACAAACACACCAGTCTTGATTTCTTTGATAACAGCTTACCCACCACATACCGCACACCGCATCTGAGGACATAAGTCTCCTTGGCGGTGCCCACATACACGGAAAATTTGCTCGTTGTCAAACGAGAAAAGCTGCCCGAAGGAGCTCTCTGAAATCTGGCAGCCTTAGCATCTTTGTGCTGAAAGAAAGTAATCCAGAAGTACATAATATGTACTTCATTGGATTGAAGAGAAGAGAGAAAAGTGAATTCTTCACTGACTGGGATTAAATTGATTGGACATGATCAATTCGCCGAAATGATTACAAAACTTTCTTTGATAACAAGTTGTCTTCTTTCAAACGATCACTGAATCAAATTCAATTATAAACACCTCTCTCCCGCTTCCACTCCCACCGAGTCTACTATTTACCATTGACCATTGTTTCTTTCTACTCTCCTTTGTAATAATTGTTTGTATATAAATATGCCCATTGGGCGTATAAATTTATTAAAATAATTTCAAAAACAAAACATTGCTTTAAAATCCAGACGCTTTCCGATGACGCTCCACTCATATGGATGTTTGTTTTTAACAAAAGTCATCGCCATCTCATGAAACGATGTCATATACCCAGCATCCCTAAAACCTTTTGGCAACTCATTAAACATCTTAATTCCTCTGTGTTCAGTCGTATCACTCCACTACTTCGCGAATTACACTGGCTACGTTTTCCACAGAGGGTGGAATACAACATCTGTTTTTTTTAATTTTCTATTATTTATCAAAAGCATACAAAAATTAACATATGAATTATCAAGTCCTACTGAACTGCATAAAATGCAGTTCGTCAGCAGGTGCTTTTAGTTAAATTCTAATATTTATAAATAATCTTATCTCTTAAATTCTATAAACATATAAAAACTCTTATTACTATGGAAAAAATGAAAAATACGTATATCGAAAATAAAAAATTGTCCAAATAAAAAAGAAAAACAAAAAAAAATCTTAATGTAAAAAACCACGTTCTAAAAGCCAGACTCTCAGCAGACGTCTTTCTCTTGAGCCAGATATTTTTATTTTATTTTTAATATTTAATGGGAGCATATTATTTTTTTTTGGTATATTGTACTCTAGTTGTATTGTACTCTTACTTACTAAACTTTTCCTATTAAATATCTCAAGCCTGGAATGTTCTATACTTTACTTCGTATGCGGTCATTCTTACCAAGTGCGGACGCGGACGGTTCTAATTTTCACTCGAGAAATATCTCGTCTAAATATGCATTATCATCTTAGTCTTTCAAGTTTCTTTCTTTTATTTCTTTTCATTCTCACACCAATCCTTTCCATTATAATACCCTCTTATAACACTCTTTTATGGGCGATACCCGTAACTCCCACTTGTGATCCCGATGAAAAAAACCTTTTACTAATTTATCTTGGATAATACTACTTATCTGAGATCACTCAGGCTTCGGAATATATTCAAACTGCCTTCATTTTTAAGCGATGCAACTTGCCATACACCTTTAGCCCACGTGTGTCCAGAATATAACAAATTCACGGTGTTCCAGAGCCGCGAAACTTCAGAGGAACATTCCCCATCATCATGCCATGTCCGCTCCCTAGTTGGAGCATACGGTGTTCACAAAGGTTCTCCGGGCATCTCTGTCGGCTGCCAGTTTCTGCGTATCCTCCCACGCCAGATTCGCGTCCCGTAGTTCTGACATGAACTGCTGACGAACAGTCAGCAGTTGACGTCCAGGACGTCGAGAACCTGATGCCTTGTAAAGTAGGCAAACGTGGTTAAGGCTTTTAGGAGGCATCCGCAGTACATGGCCAATCCAACCGTATCGCCTCCGCTTGATGATTTTTGAGTTTTCGCCGGAGCTTGCTGCGTCCGTTCTCCTCCTTCAATCCTTACAAAGTCAAACCACCGCACACCCGAGATTCTTCTGAGACACCTATTCTCAAAACTCAGTATTATGCTGTTTTGGGCCCTAGTTAGGTGTTACGATTCGCATCCATAGAGGAGAATAGGTGTTATGCAGGCGTTATATAGGCGGCATTTGGTTTCCACTGTGTAAATATCCGATCTCCAGACATCTCCAGATTTGCTGTTGCTATTTCTATCCGCACTTCCGGTTCTTTTTGAAAGCTGCCATTTTCCGTAACATATACTCCCAGGTATTTGAAACTCTCGACCCTTTGGATGACTTTGTCAGGTTTGACAGAGTCAGGGGATTTTGGGCATCAAGGCATAAAGTGTTACACAGTACATGGGTTTTTGCAATATTGATTGTTAAATCCATGCATGCGGAGTACCTTTTTAGGCTATCTACAGTGCCCTGTTGACTCCTGACTGAATCGTTAATTATAACCGCATCATCGGCATACTTTAGATCGCAGAGTTTTTGGGAGGAGGAGATGGATTCCTCATAGTAAACCATAAAAAATCCTGTTTTTTTTAATATTTTTTAAATAACTATTACAATATGAAAACGGAGGCAATTCATAAAGTGATGGACAAGGCATCTTCCTTGAAATTTGTATACCGTCCGTTCGAAGACGCCGGATAAAACTGGGCGCTTTCATGGGTTTCGGGATGGTCCTAGCTCCCACGAGAAACTACTTATCAAAATATCAGGAGACGATGGAGCATATGAAGCAAGTGAGGCTGAGCCTCACTAAGAAATCATTGCTGTTCACCAGTACCTAATATGTATTTTAATTCGCATTATATCAACACACTATGAAGATAAAAAACTAGCAACCAATATAAAAATGCTCAAAGATGCCCACAAACATTGTCCGTACTGTGTTATTTAATGTTGGTACCTACTTAACATTTACGCATATTATACTTATCCTTCAAATCTGAGTTTCACTAGAAATTTGATATTAAAGACACCACTGCATCACGCACCATATGCACATTAGATAATACACTAGCGGACCCGACAGACGTTGTCCTGCCCGAAAGTTGGCTTGTCTGCTATTACCCAGGAAAAAGACTTTTCATTGATAAGAAGGTACCTAGGTATTTGTTTATGATTGAATTCCAAAACCAAAAAATATTGATATATTTTCAAATATTAAATTTAAGTTGGTTGTTTGTTTATGGTTGAATTCCAAAACGTAAAATAATTCAATTTCAAATATAGCATTCTTTTTGCAAATGTCAAACTCGGCTCTTCTTACCAACAGGGGAGCGCTTTATTCATGAATGCGATTTTCAAAAATGTATTTATTTTAAAAACAAAAATTGGAAGAAATTATGAGAAATGTAAGGAAAGAATCCGATTGGGATCCATAAAAAGGGAATGTTGTTTGTAAACATTCAAAAATAATTTTTTTAAAACACAAAAGAACAACGTCCTTCCATTTTTTTTTGTATATTATGCATTCTCGTCGAATGCACCCCTGGTAGGTCGATAAAAAAACGATTTATGCTTTTAACTTTTTTTCACAGATTCGATTGAAAATTTTCATGTCTACGAACACGCACAGCGTAAAGATCTACATTTCACTGAAAACCGCACGTAAATCGGTTAAGCCGTTTAGGAGAAGTTCGGTGACATCACTCGTACAGAGGAATTATATATATATATAAAGATATCTACCGATTAACAAAAGTGGCGCCTACAAATCTTATCTTTTCTGTACAAATATAGAAATAATGTATTGATTTCCTCTAGTAGATTACGCTTACAATGAATTACTAATAAATCATGAATTTATTCAAATTAAGGCGGAAAACCTTCTTAATTTTTTTTTCTAAATGTCGAAAAATATTTCAAACCTTTTTTTAAATCTTGAGTTGTAAAGTAGATAATTGTGTTGTGTAAGTATTTTTCAAATAGGGAAGTATCGCGTTTTTTAAAAATAACTATGGATAAATAAGGGTCTATTAAATACTGTTTAATAAAAAAAAAATATTTTGTACTTATTCGTATCGTAAATATTTTTTATTTTTTTATTATTAATAAAACATTTAATACAAAAAGTGCATATTATACTCCCAGGAGTTATTAAAGAAACTTATTTGGGACCGTACATAAAAAAATTGTGACAATACATAATATCATACATAGTGAATACATCCGAAATAGTAAGAAAACATTATTGTATAAGAAACATAAAACGCAGTACTTTACACCATCTATATAAATTACATTAATAACTATCTCTATCAAAAAGATTTAAGTAATTTTTTAATTGCGACACTTCTGGATTTTTTATTCGATTTTTCGTGTTTTAGCTCATCGGGCGGTTTATTATATTCGGAATGGCCAATATTTTCCAAAGACCTCCTGCCGAACTTTGTTGAGCGAAACTTAGACCCATGAAGATTCCCCGAGTAACGCGTAGTGTAATTGTGAATATCATGACCAAATGTGTATTTTAAATTTGTGTGAGCAGAAAAGTTGAAGATATTTAAAATAGTATTGGTTATGTCATGCAGTGGCATCGCCTTGAAAGGAAGTATCTTTGTTTGTCGGTAGATATCCTTGACATGGGAATCCCATTTCAATCCAAAAATGTTTCTCAGAGCTCTGTTCTGAAGAACTTGTATTTCCGAGATCTGATTTTTGCTGACAAAACCCCATATACACGATAGATAAGATAGGTGGGAATGAATCATAGAGTAATAAAATTTTAATTTCCTCCGAAAACGCTCTATTACATTTATTATTATATTTGATTACATTTTTTTTGCACCACAACAGGCCAGGAAGCCTAATTACAGTGGTGAATTACATCACAGAGCACCCAGGCTTGAGATAAATCACATTTTAATTTTTGTGTTCTCACCGGGAATCGAACCCGGAACCTTCCGTGCGTGAGTCAAGCGTCTTGACCACTACACCACGGAGGCCGCCATTGCATTGGCCACGCCCCCAATACAAATAAACAAATACGTAAATACAGTAACACTCCAATTATACGGATTAATGAGTGCCTAAAAAATAAATTATACAGCTAATTGGAATCGGATTAAAAACTTACTTAGACATGTCCAGTATTGACTAAGGAACTCATATTCGAGTATATATCATCATCATCATCGTTCCCTTTCTGCACCTAATGGTGCATAGGGCAGTGCATCAATACACCAATCGCAGCGTATCTTGATCATTTTTGTTACATGAAGGTGAGATGATCAGTCTTACGCTTCAGGTACCAGTCCAGGTACTATGAAATATTCTAGTGTGAATACACCCTTTTAAATAAATATGTCACATCAACCATGTCGGGAATCGAACCCGAGACCTCTTGCATGGCAGGCTAACGCGCTGACCATTTCACCACGAGGTCGACAAAATATATATACCCAGTATAGTTAATTATTACATTTTTTATTTAGTTAAATGCATATATTTTTTTGTATACTTTCATTATATATTATATAATATTTATTTTATCGAGTTTAATTTTTCTTTGTTCAATATTTGTGTATCGTATTATCAGCGCTTTGATTTTTTAAAGTTTTGTATTTCTTAAATATAACTCTCATAACTCTCTTATCATTGCTTGATTCATATTTGTTAAAATATTTTGTATTATTTTTTTCGTACATCTTCAGAAAACTTTGCCGTGTAATTTAATGCTCTAATTTTTACCGCACGCAAGAAAACATTTATTGCCTCTAATTTCCCGTAGGGCTGAAGTTCCTCATTAATCGATTCTATAGTATTGATATTATAGAGAAATGTTCTTCAAGACATTGAAATTTTGTCATAATTACATTTAAAGGGATTAAAGAATATTCTTTAGGATTTTAGAAAATAATCATTTAGAGCCAAATAAATGTTTTTGTGATTAATATTGAACAAATATAATCGCATGGCTTTAAAAAAAATGTCATAATTTAAATTATCTATTTAAATAAAATTTGTTTATATGAAGTTTGATTTCGTCTCGTTTCAAAGGGGAGCTGATTCCAAGAAGAGATTTCGATTACCGGGCTAACATGTTCACCATTGTACAGTCACAGCGCACGACTACACACTACAGACTACACACTACAGACTACACACTACACACTACAGACCACACATTACACATTACGATCTACACGTGTTTACGTACCTACGTATTATGTAGGGGAAGTCAGAGACTTCTCGAAAATGTTTTCCCTCTTTGTTAAAATAAATTTAAATATGAATAACTCCCTAGGGAGGTAATCCTGCCAGTCTGCAAGCATTTGGACATACGTATAGTCCTTAAAATGTAAGATGATTAGAATGACAGCTGTCAAACTCAAATCAATAGTGATAGGAAATTACTGATATACTGATCACTGATCATGTACCGATCAAATCGATTTTATCAGTTTTTTCATGCAAACATGAAACTCTGTTTCCGAAAATTGATTAAAAAAACACAAAAACAAGCCTATTATAGTGTGTTGAATACAATTATTCACTAAAAATAAGACATTTATACTTTTTTCGTGAACATTATCAAACGATTTTTTTTTTATTCGATCAATTTACATTGATCAATTTGTCCATCTCTGACGTTTTTTCAAAATGATGTAACCTTGTAAGAACGTCGTTAATAATCAGGTTTATTTTAGTTTTTTTAAGTTTTAAAGCTTATTTTATATATTTATGTTGATTGTCAAGAATTGTATTAAAAAAATAAATTAACTTACCAAATACGAAAGATTTTTCGTGTGTCATTATAAATCACTCCTTAGACGTTACTACAAAGTTCTGTCGTCAGTTTTTCTGACAACTGTCATTTTAATCATCTTACATTTTAATCATCTTACATTTTAATCATCTTACATTTTAAGGACTATAAACATTGTTGAAGTCAGAGACAGTTGAGTCACGGGGTAATTTGAATCACGTCATGAAAAAAATATGTAAAGCACACAAAAAGGTAAATCTCATGTAGATTAAGAAATTACAATGGGATGGAGAATACCTTAAATAAGGGAATATAGAAGTCTAGGCATTTACAGGGCTTATGACCTGTCATTGGCTGGTTCAAGTGGCCACTTTACACACTGTGTAACATTCACCATTTTGCCTATGTTTGAACATCCATATTTCTTCCTTTTTTTGATTTTAGTGAAATTCTCCATCCCATTGTAATTTCTTAATCATAATGACTCCCGAGGGGGTGAAAGAAAATGAAGAAGACGTGAAATTTCGAATCGCTTCAATCTTTATGTTTAATGATCACCTCGTACTTGGCTTGTCTCTACTTCCCTCCTCGTGTACCTACATAATATGTGATGTACTCGTGGCTACCTCAATGTCCCGTACTCGGCGGTTGACAGAATGTGGTTTACGGGCTCTCGAGGCGGCGACACTTTTTATGTAATACTCGGTAAGTTGTCCATGCCTTTAGCGCGACCTGTGAATCTCCACTTCGTACAATGCTACTCGCGAGCACCAGTTGCCGGTATCTGGATCCAGATGATCTTAATCTCTCAGCGTCACATTTTGTATTCATATCACTCGCCAATTCAATAGATTTTAACTAATTCTGATTTGAAAAAATGAACGCTATCTTCATCTGTACATATCGAGACAATATACTTAATTTCTGTACTATCTGTATCTTCATCGGTATGTTCTACCAACTTGTCATTTCGACATTATTTGATCGAAACAAACCAATGAATGGCCGCAAAAATTAGTCCGCGTTCCTTACTTCATTAACATTAAAAATAGTTCTCATTTATATTTTAAATAGGCTTCTGTGATAGAAAGTGCTCATTTCAAAGCGATTATAAATTTCAATAAATCCCAATTTAAGCAAAAAATGCTCGCTTGAACATGATTTTGAAAAGACTTTTGATTCTTGCTGTACTTGCTGTACTGCTGACTTTTGATCGTCTGTATTTATCTACCGAGCGACTACAAAGCCAGTTCCTTTAACGTCTCGATATATACACTTCGGAAGATAGTTGAACAGACGGAAAAATATAATAACTATTTTTTTTTTTAGTTGCATTTTTCTTATGAATAGATACTTTTAAATGTTAATAAGGCAGAATCTAGCGACATTATTTTTGCATCTAGCCACTCGTTTCGGAAACTGACAGTTATGTCAGAATTTAATTCGACTTCAAAATTGACTTATTTCTCTCTTATATTTTGAATAGGCTTTTAAAAAAAAAGTTCCAACCTCAAAATGATAAAAAATTTAAGTAAATCGTAATTAAAGGAAAAATTGTTCGGTGGAACTAAATTTTTTACATTTTTAATGCGTAGATAAACGTATCGAGGGGTTCTAGACCCGTCGGTATAAACTGATGTACTTACATCAAACTTTATGGTAGGGGATCGGTAGGGTATCTTAATAGTCGGTCGGGAGACTTTTACCTTCAACTATGACGTCATACTGAAGCTATGTCATTTCAGTGCATAGATATTTGTACCGTGACGTGGGCTTCCCCTTGTTTCATATCGATGTACCTACCTAATTTGAAGGTGGGGGGGTCGGTAGTGTATCTCCGTAATAGCTAGAGAGGATTTATCTTAAACTATACCGTCAAGGTGAAGGTATGACGTCTTTATTCTTCATCATAATCGAGGTCCAGGGCCCCGATTACAATGGGAAGTTAACATTTATCTTCAATTTCATATACAAAGTAAAATTAAGTTTTCTGTATGTAAAGCAGAATATGCATACGATTTTGCTTTCTAAACATATTTAATTATTGATTACCGACGAAGATACTTTAAGTGTTCATGCAAATACACTCATTTTCGTACACAAATATCGGTTTTTCTTTATAGACAGTCGAAGATAACTCTTTACTCACAGCTATATCGTCAATGGTTTAACATTTGAAATAACACCATCCGCAGTTAATTATAAAACTTACATGCGGTACTTTGACTTGTTATTATATTTTATACTAGCTGACCCGACAGACGTTGTCCTGCCCGAATGTTGGTTTGCCTGCTATTATCTTGGAAAAAGACTTTTCATTGATAAGCAGGTACCTAGGTTATTGTTTGTGATTAAATTCCAAAACTAAAGATTGATAATATTCAAATATTGAATTTAAGTAGGTACCTGGGTAGGTATGGTTGAATTCCAAAACATAAAATAAATGTTTTTTCAAATTTGCCATTCTTTTTGAAAACGTCAAACTCCGGGCTTCTCACCAACAGAGGGGTGTACTTATGTAGGAATACGATTTTTGAAATTGTATTGAATTTAATGTTATTTTAGTATTACCAAAAATCCAATAAAAAGAAATAAATGGGTAGAAATTATAAGGAATTTAAGGAAAGAATCTGATTGAGATCCACAAAAAACAAATGCTGTTTGTAAACATTCGAAAACAAACTTTTTTTTATACACAAAATAAAACATCTTTCCATTTTTGTAAATGCATTCTCCTCGAATGTAACCCCGGTAGATCAATGAATAAATTATTATAGTGATTAAATAACTTTTCTTTATTTGTTTATGTAAATATGTGTATATGCTTTTAATTTTTTATTTTTTTTTACTCTTTCAGTTATATTAAATTACACATTGTAACAAGTAAATTACGAACTTTTGAATTACTTCTACCATAACTTCGTAAACATGTTTTTATCAACTTAATTTCTAACTTTTGTACTCGTATAAATGCTACCTATTTTGTTTATAAACTTTTTTAGGTATTATGTAAGCAATTTTGTATTGTAAAAGCCCTATGGGCGTTTAATGTATAAAACAATAAATAAAATAAATTATTAAGATTTTAATATCTACGAACACGCACAGCGCAAATGTCTATATTTCTCTAAAAAACCGCACGTAAATCGATTAAGCCGTTTTGGAGAAGTTCAGTGACATCACACATACAGAGGAAATCTATGTATAAAGATGTAGGAAAATTCTCTTAAAACCACAATATGATTTTGTAACCCTTCGCTCTCGATACGCCCTACGCTACGAATTCAAGTGAAATGGTGAGATGCGCCGTTGTGCGATTATCGGAATATGCGTATAATAATCCAATCATTAGTAGAGAGCAGAGACGGCGCGGCGTAACTAAACTCACTTGTTACTTGTTCAGAGTTTAGACTTTAGAACATTATTAGCTGACCGCACCTCTCATACGTCATCATCATCATCATCATTCCCTTTCCGCACCTAATGGTGCACAGGGCACTGCATTGGTACATCAATCGCAGCGTATCCTGATCATTTTTTGGTACATAAAGGTAAGATGATCAGTCCTACTTGAGGTACCAGTCCGGGTACTATGAAACATTCCGGTGATGAAACATTTATTTTATTTATTTATTTAACACTTTTTTATACATATACAATATATGTACATGTACATATAAAAGCGGGCATATTGCCTTAAGGCGATTTCTTCCTACCTACCCAAACCGTTCAGTTTGAGAAAATTATAAATACATGGACATATTGAATCTTACAATATTATACAAAAATTAAAAGCAAAGATTAACAATATAAAAATATATTTTTAAAAAAACACTATACTATGAAGAGAGGAGAGGGGATGGGAAGGAAAGAAGAAGGATAAAGGAACAATTTAAATATTTAGATAGTGACATTTCAATCTTGACTTAAATGTAAATAAAGAAGGGGCCTCTCTAACATTAGTGGGTAGATTATTCCACAATCGAGCGGCTACTACTGTGAAAGAGGAGGCAAGAAAATTAGAGCAAAAAACACCCTTTCAAATAAGTATTTCGTATCAACCATGCCGGGAATCGAACCCGAGACCTCTCGCATGGTAGGCAAACGCGCTGACCATTACACGACGAGGCCGACTAAAAAACATAAATATCTCAAAACAGTGCTTAATATATAGTAGATATTACAAAATAAATCATGAATATTTATATACCCACAGTAACAAAAAGATCCTTATAATTTTTTTTTTTTTATAAATAAATTATTGGAGTGATGAGCAAAGTATCATACTATTGTGTCTTTTTTAAATAGGGGTTATCATCGCCAGAGATAGTACAACACATAGTTAACAAAACAATGAGTTCAAGTTGGAGAAGAAATTCGTAAAAAGCATAGATTTTTTCTATGAGGATAAGTGAAATAGAACTGCCTTTCCATGTTTGTTCGCTAATATGGGGAGCCGTGGAAAAGGTAAGCGCCCAGCGTAGTTTGAACTGTGCGAATTAATCTTTTGAGAAAGCAATATTTTGCCTCATCATACGTCTGTCTTGCATAAAAAATATAAAATTCAAGAGTTCAGGATTGTCTACTAAATTTGAAATATGGAATTTCCTCTCTTTCACTAATATGTAAACATTTAAACCGCTTCATTATGGATTTATTGCTTAGTTGCCAATGTCCCGATCGTGTCGCATTGTAAATTCGAGACAAGATCTGGGCCCCGATTACTATGGGAAGTTAACATTTATCTTCAATTTTATCTACAAAGTAAAATTAAGTTTCCTGTATGAAAAGCAGAATACACGTACAATTTTTTCTTCTTAACATGTTCAATTATAGGTTACCGACAAAGATACTTTAAATGTCCATGCAAATATGCTAATTTTCATACACAAATATCTGTTTTTCTTTACAGACAGTCGAAGATAACTCTGTTAACTTCCCATTATGCAAACTCTAAGTTATGCGACAAATATACTATAGTCCTTAAAATATAGCTCGATTAAAAGGACAGCTGCCAAACTAATGTCAATAGTGATGGGAAATTAATGATCACTGACCATGTACCGATCAAATCGATTTTATCAGTTTTTTCATGCAAACATTAAACTCTGTTTCCGAAAATTGTAATAAAAACGCAAAAACAAGCCTAATATAGTGTGTTTAAGACAATTATTCGCCAAAAAATAAGACATTTATATTTTTTTCATGAACAACATCAAATGAATATTTTTTTTATTCGATCAATTTGTCCCATCTCTGACGTTTTTGCAAAATGATGTAACCTTGTAAGAACGTCGTTAATAATTAGGTTTATTTTAGTTTTAAAGCTGATTTTATATATTTATGTTGATTTATGTGTCAAGCATTATATTAAAAAAATAAATTAACACGCCAGATACAAATGATTTTTCGTGTGTCAATACAGGGTGTTCTTTAAACCCTGTCACATCCAAAACCACGATGATCAGTATGAGCAAGAAGACATATATTGGCACATAAAAATAAATTTTTAGAACGACTAAAATCTTTAAAAATAAAAGATAAATAAAAAACAAATGGTTGCCTATAGGGGAAAACGAGGGGGAGGGGGGATGGGAAGGGGGGGAGGGGGTGGGGGGAGTGGGGTGGTGGTGAGGGGGTAGGCGGGAGCCTGATACACTGTCAACCGCATGGCCGCGCCCCCTCGCTTCTTCCCTGCAGAAGTAAGCAACCATTTGTTTTTTAAATATTTTATTTTTAAAATTTTCTTCTTCCTAAATATTTTTTTAATGTGCTAATATATCTTTTTGCCTATACTGATCATCTTGGCTTCGGATGTGACAGGGTTTAAAGAACACCCTGTATAAATAACTCCTTAGACGTTACTACAAAGTTATGTCGTCACTTTTGCTGACAAATGTCATTCTAATCAGGCTATATTTTAAGGACTATAATTTGCACATTCTGGACATCGGGGTTTAAAAACCAGGGCCTCGATTACAATGGGAAGTTAACATTTATCTTCAATTTTATATACAAAGGAAAATTAAGTTTCCTGTACAAAAAGCAGAATATGCAATACAATAATACCACCAAGGAGACTTATGTTCTCAGATGCGGTGTGCGGTATGCGGTATGCGGTAGGCAAGCTGCTGTTTAGTTTATTTTGGCATCAATAACTAATTTTCCGTTTTCGGAGGAGATTTCTAAGTTTGCTTTCAATACCCTCATGTTTCAAATGATATGTTATGATTTGTCACTGTTGGGGTGTGGGAAAAATCTCCACATTCTAGGATAGGGCAAAGCTCCATACATTTCTGCTCATTCCATTACGTCACCACTTTGACTCAACGGAAATAATCCTAGACAATATTGACTGTATGACTTTCCGAACGTTGCTCTAGGTATACTTTTTTATAATATGTATGTATAGAATCTAAGCGTGTATATAATTCACTACCCCCTTTCTGCCCTGAGGTCAGACTTGTGATTTTTCTCAAAAGGGGGCGGCATGCCCCGGGGAGGTAAATTCACTCAGAACGAGGCAATCTAAACTTTTTTTATATAAACACACCCTTTTGCCTGATTGGATTTTATACCAGGAAAATATAGCAAAGTTTGTCATACCTATTATGCGTCTGTTCCGGATGGAAGTCGACCTTTATTTTTGTTGGATGCTGTTTTTTCTTAACTTATTTGTTTTGAAATACATAAAATTATTTCACTCTCACAAGTTTTCTTTCTTCAATATTTCATTGTGTTTTGTTTTAATTATATACCATCTAATACATTCCCAACGAAAAGAAGGCAGAGACAAAATAATTTAATTTTTATATGCAACGAAAAGTCTGTTGATGCCTGTCAATACTCTGTCTTCTTCTTATTGAGTTTTCTGTGGTTTCCTCTTCAAAAAATGACATTTGAGGGCATTGGAAGCAAAGATAGCAAACTCTCGTTTTGGTGTTTTTGAGAAAAATAATAAAAACTGCTACACTAATTTAATGCCAAAGAGACTCTTTACTATTTTCACTGAACTTAAACTTTAAGATACTTATAAATTAGCTTTAATAGAAACACGAATTCAAAAAACTTTCTTAATATTTGTATGGCACGGCCATTTTGAAAATTTAAATCTCAAGCCTGTCATCGGTCGAATAAAATAGCTGATGGATATTGCTGTTTGCTTCCAAACACTATTTTCAAACCACCAGAAGTATGATTTTAAACTACATTCGCAACTCAACTCATGATTTTTATAAAAATAAAGTTGATAAACTACAGAATGACATCATAACAAAAAAATAATTTTTTGGAGGTTGCTATATTTGCTTTCAATGTCATCATTTATTTTAAGTCACAGCTCATTTTTAGATGTAACAGAGGTTTTTAGAAACGTCATACAATTTTTAATCGAAATCAAATAAGCAAATATCAATTTGTTTTTAATCTCTTCGATATATTTTATGTTTTAAGTTGAAATTTATTTTGCTATTTTTTATTATTTCTTGTAGATAGATTTTTTATCGTATATGTATAAGTTTTGCTTGGCTCATTTTTTACAGGTGTATACGAATTCATGTTAATAATTTGTTTACAAATTTCTTTTCTGCACGCTTACAACTGTGTTTTTTTTTCTTTGTATAAATATGTCTTTAAAAATGCCCATCGGGCGTATATATAAATAAATAATAAATTTCTACCGCTCCACATCAGTCCGCAATGGAGATGTCTTTTCCACGCAATACGGGGAGGCACGATTCGTCATATTTCTTTGTCGCCGCATTTTCTCTCGATATTTTCGTCTGTGTACTGTGTACTGTGTACGTGTACTAGGCCCGTCGCCCAATGTCTCTTCGATGTCCAGCTGTCTCTAATGCCGATCGTCCTTCTGCGCACAGGTACAAGGACGAGCGCGCGTACCCGTGGCCCAGGGGAGTGTCCACCTTCATCCTGTACCCCGAGGCCGCCAACCAGACCATCTACACGCGCGTGGCGGCGGACGCGGACCGCGGCAACTACACGTGCCTCATGAGGAACGACACCCACATCCACGTGCACACCGTCATGCTGGCGCTAGTCGGTCAGTATTCCAATGATATTAAGGCGGACGAACCGGTTGAATATTTTGGGCAACTTTTGGCCAAAAATACATTTTTATTGTATGTATATGTTTTTGTATATTTGGATACGTTAATTTATGTAAATTGTTTGTTAACATATTTTTTTGAATAAAAAAAAAACAGATGTATTGAGGGGATCCTGAGGGGTGGGGACGACGTGTTGGCCTCTGTCCATACGTCCTCCTCCCCCCTCCTTAATCTGCATAGAGTTTGTATTCCTTAGGAATATTTAAAATAACTCTCCTCTATGCGCAGCTGACAGAGAGTCCCTCAGGACTCTATAACAGCTGCGGGTGGATGGTGGGCTTAAGGGTCTCCCCTCAATGTATGTATATGTTATATGTTTTTTAAAAATATATTTTTTTATTATATTGAAAAAAAAAAGTAATTTTTTAATATGAATATTATTAAATTTATATATTAAAGTACAAACGAATCTATTAAATGTGAATCTAATATAATTTTACCGTGCCGTTTAGATTAAGATGATATGTGTGAAATAGGCTA